>NC_065446.1:125196712-125421712 GCF_917563875.1 Diabrotica virgifera virgifera | reverse complement strand
ATCGTTTGCTATCATCCTGGGTTCTAAAAAGTTAAGTTAAAAATTAAGGTAAAAAAGAGCGGGAATTATTTGTGAGGCCCATCACAATGGTGATGGACCGTCTCGAAAGGGTTAAGATGCCACAAGAAAATAGCTCGAAAAATATAAGTTTATAAATAAATGAATAACAGAAAAGTATGAACACGTTTTTAAGTTCCTCTACTTGGTTTTATCTCCCTTTACCTCTATAAGTTGAGAATTTCAAACGGAAAAGGAAATATTATTTATTGTGTGCTTTTGCTAATATCAGGATTTACTTAAAAGGTTATATTGATGAATAAGTCACCAATCTCAATCTTTGAGTATATAATGAGCAATATAATCTCAATTATTGAGATTGTATTTAAAAATACAATGTGGACAGTAGTGTAACTAGTGTAGTGTTATAACAAAGAATGACGATTTTCAAATGGTAAAATTTTGCCTTTCATGATTACAGTTCATGATTGAAATAATTATAGTTTCCACTTGATCTCGAACATCTGACATGGTTTAAAAGTGCAAACTCTGTGTATGGACAATTTTTACACTGGACAATTGAATGGACAATTTTGGAAATAAATCCCGAAACAGATTGATTTTTATTTTTAAATTATGATTTTTTGACATATATAAGTATATCTTATAGTGACGTCATCCATCTGGGTGTGATAACGTCATGGATAATTTTTTAATGACAAAAGGGGTTGTGTGATAACTCATTTGAATGATTATTCAATCCTTTATTTAGTAATATAAACATAATGATATATATATATATAGGGTGTCCAAAAATGCTTTTTTGGATTAAATTAAGTGAGACAAAAAGAAGAATGTATGCGATTTATTTTTAATTCAAAATTAATTTTTTTTATTTAGCTAATTCATTGACAACTAATGGCCATTGGCATGGTAGGTACGGTGAATTTTTGAAGTTAGGTACCTAGTGTCTTGTGTAGTGTATGTGTTGAGTAAGTGTCTTGTTACTTTGCAAAGTCGACGTCATTGTCTTTGCAAAGAGACGCTAATTGTATCCGAACGTCTGCGATCCACAAGGACAGAAACTATCTTCATTTATTAATTTATAATAAACGAAAAATTTGAACTCACGATCATTCGGACCTTTCGATTCAAAGGTAGGCGCTCTTAAAATACATTTTACTTCTGCCAGAAAACACGAAAAAAAATGTTTATTTGACAAATATACTTTTTCGTTTAAGTTCAATGATAAAACTGCCACTCACCTGTCTCTTTGCAGTTTGAACATTTAATTTAAACGAAATGTAATATTGATTTTTCTAATAAACATTTTTTCTGTTTTCTGACAGCAGTAGAATGTAGTTTGAATTAAATAAAATGACATGGCTGCTTCTTCTTGTGTCAATTACATAATTTAATGCAATAAAAAAATTTTTTGTCTCTCTGCATAAATAATAATTATGTTTGAGTTATTACTGAGCAGAGAATTGACAAACCTTTTAAATAAGCTATTGCATGACTCCTATTCTCATTAAAAAAATAATCGATTACGTCATCACGCCTAGATGAATGACGTCACTAGTATGATGCATATGCCACAAAACCGTAATTTGAAAATAAAAATCGATCTGTTTCGGGAATTATTTCCAAAACCGCACACTCATGAAATACTGAATTTATTCCATCCTTTACGTTCTCACTGTATAACACATTCATGAAAGAAATATTTATTGTACTTACCACATCTATCATCTATACTCTATCTATATCATAGATATAAACAATGTATGCGATTTTTGGAAAAAATCAGTTATAAAATTAATTAATTTTTAGACTTTAGTTGTCTAACATTGATGGGTTTTGGAATTATTTAATAGAGCGAATTGTATCTTGACTTATATGCAATCCACATTAATCTATTACTAATCCAAGATAAGATACTTGATCCGTGAAAACTTAAATTTGATTTTCTTCACTGTGGGATCGCATTCTTACAAAATTCCTTAAATTTTACGTACGTACTTAGTGTGCTCTGCACTATTTCTTTCTGTTATTAAAATGTCATCTCATCGTCATCATAAGTGGCTCGACAATCCGTTGAGGAACTTTGCCTGCTCGGAAAGAAGTCGCTAATGAGATACAAAGTTTATTATATTTAAATGTTGAATGGTTTGCATGTGAGAGTTCTTTTTAAACGAAGTAAAAGACAGACGTACTCTCAATCATATATTGTAACTTCCGACGACCGGTTTCGCTCTCTAAAGTATGCAGAGCATCTTCAGTTCAACGGTTACAAGTCACTAAATGCTATAAATAAAAACCAGAGTCAGAACAATGTCTGGTTGTAAAAGATGCTAAAGATCCATAAGATCAAGCCAACATTGAACAAAATAGGTACATAAAAGTAGTGCAGATAGCAGACAAATACATATGCATGTAAAATCTGGGGCGGTAACAAACGTCCCCAAGCTCACAAACACATGCAGATGTATGCCGTCTATAATCATATGCAATTATAACGTGTCGTACTTACATTCGGATACAAGGAGCTACTACCTCAGTATTCATTAACATGATATTTCTGCTTAAGTTATGCTAACGGGATATGGTGGAATAGGCGGAGAATGTTGCAAAGGTAAACAAGTTTATGGGATTTGGGATTTCTTGAGGGTGAAGAGATAGTTGGTGAACTGTGCCTGTTATTTTGTTTGTGAAGTAAACTACAGTGAATGTCATATATACAATTTTTTAAAATGTGATGGTTTTAATAGTTATTTATGATATAAGTGTTAAAAGTACACGTTTAAGGCACGCATGTGAAAGTTTGCAGAATGAGCGATAGAGAGTTCTGCAATTTACATGAGTGCCTTAAAAATGCACTTTTTAACACGCATATCATATAATATTTTTTCTACAAACGTAATTACAGGACAATATCTACAAAAACTTTTACTTGAACTTGACTGACATTCCATTTTTATATTTTTTTGACATTACATCAAAATTACCTATACGATCAATACGAACTGCAGTGCCTTAAAAATATTTTAAAGCACTAGTGCCTTAAATTACCATTTTTAACGCTCGTATGGAGTGCTAAAAATTGCATTTTTAACACGGTTGTAGAAAAAGATTTTTATTTCTATTTATTAAAAGATTTTGTTTTTAATTATATTTATTAAAAGACTTCTATTTATTAGTGTATGTATTAGTGTAAGACTGACAACGTTTGAATTAAAACGGGTCGATATTTATTTTTTTATTTTTTCTTAATATGTATGTTAGATGTAGATGCGCAGCTGCACATCCACCTTTAACATACTGTTATGATCTGCTTTCTCTTACTTTTATATTAATTAGTATTAGTATGGTATAGTTAGACCCAAACCCAGACATCCAAAGTGAAAGTTATCCTTAAACACCAAATTGTTCTCTATGGTCCACATAATGTTCAGAAAAAAGTCACACCATTTTGAGCGTCGGGTTTGGGGGGGAGAGGGGGGGAGAAATCTGCAAATTCGTAGTTTTTTACGTTTTTCGTCAATATTTCTAAAACTAAGTGGTTTAGCATGAACAACCTTCTACACAAAATTGTTCTACATTAAATTTGAAATAAAAAGGCCCTATGCACAACCCTTCTAAAATCAACGGTTCCAAAGTTACGGAGGTAGTATTATATAATTGATCCAAAAAAAGGCCTAACCCAGACATCCAAAGTAAAAGTTTTCCTTCAACACCAAATTGTTCTATATGGTCCACATATTGTTCAGTAAAAAGTTACACCATTTTGAGCGTCCGGTTTGGGGGAGAGATGGGGGAGAAGTCGGTAAATTAGTAGTTTTTTTAAGTTTTTCGTCAATATTTCTAAAACTATGCTTTAGCGTAAGGAACGTTCTATAGAAAAATATTCTACATAAAATTTAAAACAAAACAGGTTCTATACATAATTGTTATAAAATCAACGGTTCCAGAGTTACGGAGGGTGAAAAGTAGAGGTTTTCGATACTTTTTATATTTACCGATTTCTCCCCCTTCTCCCCCCAAACCCGACGCTCAAAATGGTGTGACTTTTTTCTGAACATTATGTGGACCATATAGAACAATTTGGTGTTGGAATATAACTTTCACTTTGGATGTCTGGGTTTTTGGTATAGTTATATCATAAATATTGCCCAAAAAATATAAAAAGTATCGAAAACCTCGAATTTCACCCTCTGCAACTTTGGAACCGTTGATTTTATAACAATTATGTATAGAACATATTTTGTTTTAAATTTCATGTAGAACATTTTTGTATATAACATTGTTTACGGTAAAGCATAGTTTTAGAAATATTGACGAAAAACTTAAAAAAACTACAAATTTACCGGCTTCTCTCCCATCTCCCTCCCAAACCGGACGCTAAAAATGGTGTAACTTTTTACTGAACAATATGTGGACCATATAGAACATTTTGGTGTTGGAGGAAAACTTTTACTTTTGATGTTTTGGTTAGGCTTTTTTTTGGACCAGTTATACTATACTACCTCCGTAACTTTGGAACCATTTATTTTAGAAAGATTATGCATAGGGCCTTTTATATTTCAAATTAAATGTAGAACAATTTTGTATAGAGTGTTGTTCATGCTAAACCGCATAGTTTTAGAAATATTGGCGAAAAACTTAAAAACCTACGAATTTACCGATTTCTTCCCCCTCTAGCCCCCAAACCCGACGCTCAAAATGGTGTGACTTTTTTCTGGACATTGTGTGGACCATATAGAACAATTTGGTGTTGAAGGATAACTTTCACTTTGGATGTCTGGGTTATGCCTTTTTTGGATCAACTATACTATGCTATATTTATTTAATTAATTATTTAATTGTCGCAAATCATACATAACAATTAAAAAAAAATTAGCGCTGCCTTTTTGTCATAAAAAAACAACTAAATTATCTTAGGTTATACTTATGCTTTCTCGTGGCTTCAGCATCTCTTAGTTGATCCTTATCGGGATAAAATAGGAAAAGGAAATAAATAGAAATACCATAAATAAACACATACAAATACCTTTATTATCAAAAGCAATGCCCTGAAAATTTATCAATTAAATCCTGTGGGCATAACTGTTCAAATGAAACTTTTACCATATAAATTAATCTAATTCAAACAAATATTTATCGCTTTGTTCTTGATACCAATAATAAAACAAGCTAAACAAACAAATTTAGGTATTCGCAAAACTACTTATACTTCCTATTAAATTTTTGAAATGTTGGAAGCTTAATTCATATGTTTTACGCAAAAATTTTAACTTCTGATTATTAATTATTTATATAAAGAACATCTATCACATAAGTTATTGACTGACCTTTTTGATTCACAAACAATGATGTCTCCTCTTGACCCAAACAGCTCTTCCTTGTTGATTATGTTAGGCTACCAATCAAAGCCCTCTCCGTTCTCACCATCAATCCAGCAGCACACCAGCAACTATTTCTCCAAAACACAAGCCAGGCCGCTTTTGACCAGTACTCGTTCAATAAACTCCAAAACTCTCTCCTGTCTTTCTCTCAATAATAATCTCCTGAGACCCAAGTATCTTTTTTACTTGGTGTCACAAATAATTTTAATAACTATAGTTCTTGTAACTTACTCTGTTGAACTTTACAGAATCAAAGAGGTTTTTCTTCTCAATTTGATTTGTCTCTCCTTCCACTTTTCAGCTACTCTCCACTATCAAAAAACCACTAGTACTTGCTTCTGAACTATCCGCGAAAACTTTCGACTGCCTTTCTCGGATGCCGGCCACACAATAATCTTTCTTTTTCAAATTGTCTCAATATTCCAACCTCTCTTTCCCCATTCAAAATGGCCAAGCCAATCAGAAACATTTCTCTTTCCACCTTCCTCTTTTTCATTCGAAAAACCCAGGCATTCTTTCAAACAATACTTCTACTCAAACTAATCACTTTTCAATTTTAACTATTTATAATGGGAAATAAGCCACAATATTATTAAAAAATGATTTTTATTAACGTTTCGACGCCCAAATCGGGTGCCGTTATCAAAATACAAAATACTACTAACATAAACAAAAATGTTGTTGCTTAGTAAAAAAATTCTTCTAATAATTTATTTAATTTGACTCATTTATATCGGCAATTCAGATACATATGATACATTTTAAAGTAGAAGACTTTAAAATGATATTGCCAATATTTATGAGTTGCGTTCCTGGGACGACTTTACTGAAAGATAGTTCATTCGATTACATGAAATCAATCCCAACTCAAGAATATCCGCCACAAAAAATCATAGCATGTGATCTGTCTTTAAAAAGACAACCACATGCAACGGTGACATTAAAATTCTCGCGTTAGAGATCTCATAGTAAGTCACGAGGGAAAACCAGGAAAAATCTCGTGATACTATCCCGACATCGTAACTATTTGGTCTTACATTTAATTTACTCTCAAAATTAATACCAAATTCTGACTTTACTATAATTTTGTTTAAATTATAAATAATATCAATAATACATGGATATATAAGTAATACTAAAATATAAAATATGTATTAACTCGACTATTGACTTACTAATTGTGGTATTTTCTTTCTATTGACTTCTTCTTTTAGTATGGGTATTCACATCCTACTGCATTCCACCGAGGAATTTGCGACACAATTGGTTTCGTTTAGCATAATTAGAGCCGCTTCTTTGATTTTTCTCTTTTTACTATCTGTTTCTTTCAGGACTATACTTGAATCTCTCCACTGAACTCTATGTTCATTATCCCATGCGTGTTGACATATTTGAGATCTATCAAGTGGAATGCAGTAGGATGTGGATACCCATACTGAAAGAGGAAGTCAATAGAAAGAAAATACCACAATTAGTAAGTCAATAGTCGAGTTAGTACATATTTTATATTTTAGTATTACTTATATATCCATGTATTATTGATATTGCTTATAATTTAAACAAAATTATAGTAAAGTCAGAATTTGGTATTAATTTTGAGAGTAAATTAAATGTAAGACCAAATACTTACGATGTCGGGATAGTATCACGAGGTTTTTCCTGGTTTTCCCTCGTGATTTACTATGAGATCTCTAACGCGAGAATTTTAATGTCACCGTTGCATGTGGTTGTCTTTTTAAAGACAGATCACATGCTATGATTTTCTTTGTGACGGATATTCTTGAGTTGGGGTTGATTTCATGTAATCGAATGAACTATCTTTCAGTAAAGTCGTCCCAGGAACGCAACTCATAAATATTGGCAATATCATTTTAAAGTCTTCTACTTTAAAATGTATCATTTGTATCTGAATTGCCGATATAAATGAGTCAAATTAAATAAATTATTAGAAGAATTTTTTTACTAAGCAACAACATTTTTGTTTATGTTAGTAGTATTTTGTATTTTGACAAAGGCACCCGATTTGGGCGTCGAAACGTTAATAAAAATAATTTTTTAATAATATTGTGGCTTATTTCCCATTATAAATAGTTAAAATTGTAAATATGCCACAAGAAAATAGCTTCAGAATAACATTAATCACTTTTCGGAAATTATACAAATATTCTTGTGCTTAAACAAAAAGCCTTAAACTTCCAAATCTCTCTACCTTTATTTGTCTAAAAACTAATAATTACAGCTACCTGTGGATTTTACCTTCCCGTAACAAACAATCTTTTTAAATTATAATCCGAAATAAATTGTATTTTCAATTCACTTTATTAACAAATGTCTTTGATTCTTCAGGGAAATAAACCCACTGCGTAAAAGCTACCTTCTACTAAATAGTTACAAATCAATATACAGGGTGTATCAAATTTATGTGCCCGCGTTATAATTAAAAAATTAAAATTTTTACTCTATTTGTGATTGATAAAGTGATAAATAATAACATTCCCGCCTTGTTTTGAGATAAAATCGTTTTTAATAAGTGCAACGAAAAGAATGATTTTCTCTCGACAACAACACTTTTCTCTTATGTCAAAATATTTACTCCCGCCTGAAAAATAATTGCTTCCTTTGTTCCAGTGTCTGTACTTATATGGGATTGGGTACGTCTTCGATCGAAAATTTCCTACGTCTTTAACCCCAAAGGAATGTTCATACTTTTTGGCTACTTTTTTTTCTTCATTTATTAAATTTTCATACTCCCTCAATATTACACGCAGTTCCTTCTCCTTTTCTTCTCCACATCTCAATTTTCTTTCTTTTTCCTCTGATTATTTACACATGTTTATTGTGCATTCTGCCTCCTCCATTTCGCATACTTCTTCTTCAAATACTACTGTTTCAATTGTATCTCTTTCGCCTTGTTTTGTATTCTGATCTCTTCTTCTTCTGGGCTCATTTCTTCTTTTGAGGAATCCCAAGCTTCATTTTCCTTTGTCAATCTTTTTTCTTCTTTTTCTTCTTCTGGGCTCATCTCTTCTTTTGAGGAATCCCAAGCTTCGTTTTCCTTTGTCAAGCTCTTTTCTTCTTTTTCTTCTTCTGGGCTCATCTCGTCTTTTGAGGAATCCCAAGCTTCATTTTCTTTTGTCAATCTTTTTTCTTCTTTTTCTTCTTCTGGGCTCATCTCTTCTTTCGAGGAATCCCAGGCTTCATCTTCTTTAATTATCTTTGCTGTTGCTTTCTCCTCTTTCTTTTCTGTCCTTGCTTCATTGTCAAATTCATTTCCACCGTTTGTTTTTGTCTAAATTTTCCCTTTTCCGTTTCTCATGTTCCTTGTCCATTTCCATAATGTCCTGTTCTTCTTATTTTCCCTCTGTGATTTGCATCGTGTTATTTTTGAAATCTATCACCACATGTTTTTCTGACAATTCATCCACTCCTACGATCATATCATGCATCATGTTCGGCATTATAACACATTGTAGTGCATAAAATTTCTTCCCCAATCGAACCCTTATTCGTATTCCTTCATTTATAGTTGCCAAAGTCCGTTTATTTGCGCCCACTAAATTTACCCTGGGAATTTTGTAAATTAAATTCGTTAAATCAACCTTTTCTATTAATTTCCTGTTAATCAATGTAATTTCCAAACCGGTATCAATCATAATTTTAATCGGTTTCTCATTGATAAAACCATCTATAAATTTTAAACTTACTCCACTTCTTTTATCAATATTTCCTGCTAATTTAATAAATTCCTTTGGGTGACAAAAAATTCCTGTTTGTTTTTTTGTGTCTAGCGAGCGCCTTCGTGAAAAAACGCTTGCTCTTCTTCTTCGCTTCTTCTTTCGTCGCTTTTTCTCTCATCCTTATATTCACCTATTTGCGTATTGTTTACCGCTCTTCTATTTTCTCTTGGTCTGTCGGACCCGTATCGGTTTCCACGATTTTCCTGTTCATTCCTTCTATTATCATTTCTGTCTTCTTGATATGTGCGGGTGTTATTTCTATTCTGGTTTTCTCGATATCTGTCTTCGTTCCATTGCCGATTTCTTTGTTCATAGTTTCCTCTTCCGTTGTCTCTATTTTCGTTTTCCCTCCTCGGAATAAATTCTCTTCTTGTATAATCTCTCCTAAAGTTTTGTCCTCTATCTCTATAGTCTTGATTATCGCGTTGTCTATAATTTTTTTGCGATCTTCTTATTTCTCTTTCTCTCCTTTTTGCTTCTCGTATTTGTAAGAATTGACACAAGCTGTCGATATCTTTGTAGTTCTGTAAAGTTATGTGATCTTCTAAGGTATCTTCAAAATGTCTGGCTATCAGTTCCACTAGCTGTTCGGACGAATAATTGTAATGTAGGTGTTTTGCATTGATGTAAAATTGTAGCGCGTATGTTTTTTCTAAAATACCCATTCTATCATGGTACCTCCCATTTTGCAATTCCTTGTTTATTTTTATCTCTTGTATTTTTCCCCAGAAATAACTCAGGAACTTTTGTTCGAATTTATGCCAATTGTCCAATTCTTCTTCTTTGCTATCAAATCATAAACTCGCCTCATCTTTAAGATGGTTCCTTATCCTTTCTTTGGCTGTTTAGAAGTTACCGATGTATCGTACTTCCTTTATTAAATAATTTATGAAAATTACTGGGTGTAATTTTTTTACATCCCGCCAAATCTTTTTATTACATAATAATACATATATTAAATATCGACCCGTTTTGATCCAAACTTTGTCAATCTTACACTAACACATACACTAATAAATAGAAGTCTTTTAATAAATATAAATAAAAACAAAATCTTTTAATAAATAGAAATAAAAATCTTTAAAACCATCACATTTTAAAAAATTGTATATATGACATTCACTGTAGTTTACTTCACAAACAAAATAACAGGCACAGATTTGTTGGTTGTCTTTCACCAACTATCTCTTCACCCTCAAGAATTCCCAAATCCCATAAACTTGTTTACCTTTGCAACATTCTCCGTCTATTCCACCATATCCCGTTAGCATAACTTAAGCAGAAATATCATGTTAATGAATACTGAGGTATTCGAATGTATCCGAATAATATAATAGCTCCTTGTATCCGAATGTAAGTACGACAAGTTATAATTGAATGATTATATACGGCATACATCTGCATGTGTTTGTGAGCTTGGGGACGTTTGTTACCGCCCCCGATTTTACATGCATATGTATTTGTCTGCTATCTGCACTACTTTTATATATGCTGTTCAATATTGGCTTGATCTTATGGATCTTTAGCATCTTTTACAACCACACATTGTTATAACTCTGGTTTTTATTTGTAGCATTTAGTGACTTGTAACTGTTGACCTGAAGATGCTCTGCATACTTTAGAGAGCGAAACCGGTGGTCGGAAGTTACAATAAATGATGAGAGTACGTCTGTCTTTTACTTCATTTATTATATTTCATTATAATTGGCACACACGGCAGAAATATTTGATTTCAAATCAGAGCACACTACAGGCTGTTCTGAAGAAACCAAGAAGTTGAAATGTACATAAAGAGAGGGTAGTGGTCTCTGAATCGTAATTAAATCTTAACTGCCTTTACCTAGCTTCGTTTTTACTCACGTAATTAATACTAGAAATCAAATTTGTTGATCTTTACCTAAATATATTGACGTGTTGTGGAATACAAATTATACAGGGTGTAACAAAAATACAGGTCATAAATTAAATCACATATTCTGGGACCAAAAATAGTTCGAATGAACCTAACTTACCTTAGTACAAATATGCACATAAAAAAAGTTATAGCCCTTTGAAGTTACAAAATGAAAATCGATTTTTTCGAATATATCGAAAACTATTAGAGATTTTTTATTGAAAATGGATATGTGGCATTCTTATGGCAGGAGCATCTTAAAGAAAAAATATAGTGAAATTTATGCTCCCCATAAAAATTTTATGGGGGTTTTGTTGCCTTAAACCCCCCAAACTTTTCTGTACGTTCCAATTAAATTATTATTTTGGTACCATTAGTTAAATTCAATATTTTGAAAACTTTTTCGGCTCTTAGTATTTTTTCGATTAGGGAGTTTTTATCGAGTTGCGGTTTCTTTTTCAATATGTTTACATAAAAATTTTATGGGGGTTTTGTTCCTTTAAACCCCCCAAATGTTTGTGTACGCTCCAATTAAACTATTACTGCGATACCATTAGTTAAACAAAACGTTTTTAAAACTTTTTTTCCTCTTTGTATTTTTTCGAGAAGGCAACTTTTATCGAGATATGGCTTCTTTTTTAATACGGTTCAAAATATACCTAAAAATGTAAATCATACATAAATTTTCATATTTTTATCAAGTTTCCATAATCGTACTTAACCATATACAAATATGTGGTGGATTTGACAAATATTCAAAATATCTCAATAAAAACTGGCTTCTCGAAAAAGTACTAAGAGCCAAAAAAGTTTTAAAAACATTGTGTTTAAGTAATGGTACTACAATAATAATTTAATTGGAACGTACACAAAAGTTAGGGGTGGTTTAAAGGAACTAAACCCCATAAAATTTTTATAGGGTTTCCAAATTTCACTATAATTTTTTCTTAAGATGCTACTGTCATAAGAATGCCATATGTATATTTTCAATAAAAAATATTTAATAGTTTTCGATATATTGGAAAAAATCGATTTTCATTTTGTAACTTCAAAGGGTTGTAACCTTTTTTATATGCACATTTGTACTAAGGTAAGTTAGGTTCAATCAAACTATTTTTGGTCCCAGAATATGTGATTAAATTTATGACCTGTATTTTCGTTACACCCTGTAGATTCCGCACGTCAATGCATTTATCGCCCTTTCCCTTGCAAATAGAAGGAAGAATATAGGTGTAAGTAAGAATTTGTTTCCGACCTAAGAAATCTTTTAGATTTTTATATTTAAATATTTATTTATTTGGAAATGTTGTCTCTTGGGTTTCGTCTATCTTTTAAAATAATAAATTTAATTAAAACGGGAGCAGAAGGAAAGTATACGTAGGCGAGCAGAGTGCTCCCAACAAGATGCAATAACAAACCAAATAATATCTCCTCGATATAGTTATTTTCCTAACAAGTGCAGAAAGTCATTCTTTTCCGCACGCGACTGCAGTTTGCCGAACGACGCGAAGCGGGAGTTCGGCAAGCAGTCGAGTGCGGAAAAGAGACTTTCTGCAAGAGTTAGGAACAATATTTTTTCTAAGAGTCTTTAAAAAATTACCAAATCTTAATCAATTAATTTAATTATTATGAAAATACATACACAAATTAATTCTTTAAATACATACACAAGGTTGTCAAAACCAAACTTTCAATATAATTAGTTAGCATGACGACGATCTTGGTTTCCATGACGATGATTCAAAACGACTGTTACTGTCTACCGATTTGACTTTCGAATATTATGTCAAAATAATTTTATTTCATCGAATTGTCGCGTTAATTTCATTAAAACAGGAACACAATAAGATATATTTGAAATAAATTAGTAAATAATATCTAAATATTAGTTTATTACATGTATTATAATTACTTTAAGGCCATATTAACATATCTAAATTAACCCGCGTGCGGAAAAGTAAAAACTGCGTGCGGAAAAGTAACACGCGTGTGGAAAAGTAACACGCGTGCGGAAAAGTGAAACATTCTAAACTAAAATGCGTGCGCGAAAGTAGACATTTTTGCACGCTCGTAGAAAAAATAAATAACTACTGATTCTTTATATCATTTGAAATAAAAAACCTAAATAAATTTGTTTGTAAGAGTGTTAGATAATTTGTTATTAACCATTTTTTGCAAAAAAAGATGATAATATAGGTGCTGCAAACGCTTTTCTATGTAACTGCAAAATAAACACTTTTTGTCATTCATTTTACATAATAAAAAAAACCTAGTTATTTATGAAACAGTTCGTGAAGTATTCTTTTTGCGAACGCACGTGTGTTTAGAGTACGCGCGACAGCGGTGCCAGTGCTATACATCGCGTAAGTTAGCAAAAAGTATTTCACGTACAGTTTCATACAATATTTTATCTACGATAAACAAATAAAAAAACTGTAACTCTTCGTCACTAGAATTCATTTCTATTCTACAATTTTTAGACCTTTGACATTTAAAAATTCTAACTTCTTTCAAACCACAAAACTGTCAAAATTTTTGTTGTAATTTATTGCTCAAATTGTTTCACTATGACAACGCAAGTTAAGGATATTTGATTATAATGACAGAGATACCTATACAGCACATGTTTATTCTTAATTCAGATATACTTTCCAGTTTACCTCACCTTTGCAGTGTACGTCAACTTAATAAGAAAAGTTAGGTTATGTAGAGATGTTGGTGGTGGACATATACAGCATATTGTTTGATTTTATTTATTATTGTTACTTATAATTTTGTTAACTCTTTTCACTTTTGATTAAAGTTCTGTGTTAAAGGTTTGGACTAATTTTTTATGTTTTACAATGGCAATTAAAATTAATTGATAAACCAATGACATAAAGTCAAATTAAAACGAGACATACGTAATTTCTTGCACGGCTACTTTTGATCCCAATAATTGTGGATCGCTCGTTATGAAAGCGTGCCAAAAAACAGTGCGAAAAAGTAAACCCCATTTAAAATACATTGTTACTTCACACACACTTTAAATCCTTCACGCACTGGTATCTATAATGACAGTTTTCACAAACTAAAAACTTATGCATAATATGAGATAGAGTAGATAAAAACAGTTTTTACTGTTTCTCGCATAGTGGGTACGCAGATGCGGATGAATTACACAGATGAGTGTAAACTGATGAATAATTTTTTTAAAACAATTTTTATTGATATGCAGTAATCATCATCATCATGGAATATACACTTCTATCGGAGAAATTGCCGCCTTCTTTGAGCTCTTCCGATTGATTGGTCGAGGTGAATCACTCCGCATTAACATTTTGGTTTTACAATTGGTTGTGTGACTGGGCGTCTTCTACAATTTTTTTCCATTCGTTCCTGCTTTTCTTATGGTTACCCATTCTCTAACTCCCATTTTTCTAAGGTCCTAGATAATCTGGTTCTCCCATCTGGTTTTGGGTCTTCCTCGTGGTCTGCCTGATACAGGTCTCTATTTGGTAATCTTCTTGATAACGGTGTCTGGATTTCTCCTTTCTATATGTCATATCCATATTAGTCTCTGTGCCTTAATAAATCTGAATATGTCTTCTGCTTTCAAAAGTTCTCGTACTTCATGGTTCGTCAGTTTTACATATTCACTATTAGGTACCTAAATTTAGTAGGCTTGCTATCCTCCGAACTATTTTCCTCTCTAGGTTCCTCAATCTTTCTACACTTTCTTTATCAGACACTACTTCAGCACCATTATGTGATTACTCGTCTAATTGCTGCTCTTTTCAGTTTAGTATTTTGAGTAAGCTTCTTATCTTTGAGGTAGTTGTTGTATTTCCAGTAGGTTCTGTTTTCTGCCTTCATTGATTTCTTTTATTATTTACTATGCTTCTATCATTAGTTCCATTAACTGAGACCTCAAGATATTTAAAGTGTTCTATACCTTCCAACTAATATTCACCAACATGTAAACTTATCATAGTTATTTTCTTGAGCATAATAGGTATATTGTATTATACAATAATACTCTTTTTAAATAATGTTAATATATAAAAAAATTAATGAATAAATTAGTTTATTTTAAGTCATCATCAATTGATTCACCAAGTATTGATAATATGCGTCATCAGATATTATTTCTTGCTTAATTTCAGGGTTTTTACATTTAGATGAGAAAGTACAAAGTTTACAACATTTGAAACCTTGAGACAAACAAGAGCAAATTTCTTCATCATTAGAAACTCTTCATAATATTTCTCCAATATTTTGGCATCAATCATAACTGTTGGTTTTTTTGTTTTGTGATTTAATATATTTATAAAGCTTAACATTATTCTTGTTATTTACTTCCAATTCCAATAAGTTTACCGATCTATATCTTTTTTTTTTGTACAGCATTTGTCCGAGTCTTTCTTTCTTCTCCTATACCCCTCCAAGTCTTCATCTCTATCTGTCTTCAGCCATTTCTTTCGTGCTCGATTTTTTCCTTGGTTACTGTTTCGCATACTTCATCGTACCATTATGTTTTCTCTTCTTATTTCTTTAAATCCTATTACCTTTTCTGCTGTTATCAAAATGTGGCCCTTTTACTTCTTTCCACGTTTCTTCTATATTGTTAACGTTTGAGACTTTCAAATTTATTTTCGAAATTTTTAGAATTACATCTGAATAATATCTGACATCTGAATAATATTTCTGAATACTATCTGATTCTAGTTTCCTTATATTCCATTATTTTATTTTTGTGTATTTCTTTGTGTAAGTTTCACCTACATATTTCCTATTTAGTTCAGAAAGCCACTGCGCATCCGCTAGGAAAAATATTCTGATTCGGATTTTTTGCACAAGCTTACTCAAAAAGGACTCCTTTTAACTGTATGTTTCCAGGACCAAAAGGTGGTCAAAAATTTTTTAAACGTTTTTTTTTGTTTTTTTCCTAAAATTATTTTTTTTGCATGGAAAAAAGTTTTTTTATGTTTTTCTGGATCATTCCAAACAGAAAAGGTCTTTAGTAACTTTTCTCTAAAGATGATAGTTTTTGACATATAAGCGATTAAAAATTGAAAAATTGCGAAATCGGCCATTTTTAACCCTCAAAAACTATGTGAAAAACTGAAAATTTGAATGTTGCCAAGGTAGGTAGATATTCTTTAAATATCGATTGATGAAATCCCAAAGAGTTTTTTGCAATACAATATTCAAAACTCCTCTGTTTTTTAATTGCTAATCAAGCGTGCGCGACACTATTTTCCACCGACAGTATGGTGCAAATGAAAGGAATAATTTCGTAAACCGGCGACTTTAAGGAAAAATCCCGAAACAGGTCGATTTTTATTTTTAAGTTATGATATTGTGGCATATATGGTATATTAGTGACGCCATCCATATGGACGCAATCGATGATTTTTTCTAAATGAGAATAGGGGTCGTGTGCTAGCACATTTGAAAGGTTCTTCAATTCTCTATTCAGTAATATAAACATGTACATAATTATTTATACAGGGTGTCCAAAAATTTTTTATTAAATTAAATTATTTGACAAAAAAAGAATTAGAAGGACACCCTGTATAAATAAATATGTAAATGTTTACATTACTCAATAGAGAATTGAAGAACCTTTCAAATGACCTACGACACGACCCCTATTCTCTTTTAAAAAAATCATCGATTACGTCATCACGTCCAGATGGATGACGTCACTAGTATACCATATATGCCACAATATCGTAACTTAAAAATAAAAATCGACCTGTTTCGAGATTTTTCCTTAAAGTGGCCGGTTTACGAAATAACGAATTTATTCCTTTCATTTGCACCATACTGTAGGGTGGAAAATAGTGTCGCGCACGCTTCATTAGCAATTAAAAAACAGAGGAGATTTGAATATTGTATTGCAAAAATCTCTTCGGGATTTCATCAACCGATGTTTATAGAATATCTACCTACCTTGTCAACATTCAAATTTTCAGTTTTTTACATAGTTTTTGAGGGTTAAAAGTGGCCGATTTCGCAATTTTTCAATTTTAATCGCTTATATGTCAAAAACTATCATATTTAGAGAAAAGTTACTAAAGACCTTTTCTGTTTGGAATGATCCGAAAAACCTAAAAAAACTTTTTTTTATGCAAAAAAAATAATTTTAGGAAAAAAACAAAAAAAACGTTTAAAAAATTTTTGACCACCTTTTGGTCCTGGCAACATGCAAATTTGTTAAAAGGAGTCCTTTTTGAGTAAGATTGTGCAAAAAATCCGAATCAGAATATTTTTCCTAGCGTATGCGCAGTGGCTTTCTGGACTAATTACTAGAAAATGGTCAGAATCTGCATTTGCAAAACGATACGACCTCCCGTCTTGAATTATTCTCATTCTCCTCCACTTTTTTGAAATCAAAATATGGTCTATATGATTACCCTCAGTTGATCCTGGTAAACCATGTGAAGGGCGTGCTCATTATAAATGTGTCTTTTGCTGCTGCTAGGGTACAAAGCATTCTCCCATTAGTATTTGTAAATATGTGGATAGTGTCCTTTCCAGCGTCTTTGTGTATGTCTTCCATTTCTATCCTTGCATTATATAACGATGTTTATTTTTATATATGGTACCCCAACTTAAAAGAAACATTGAAATTGGTCCATTATTAATGAAGATATTGCAAACTACTTCCTCCACCACTTTTTAGGCAACAAATTTTTATTTAAGATCTCTACGAAAATCCCTATTTTTCAAATTGTTAAGTTGTAGGGCAGGTAGATGTACTCACGCAGTTTTAAATGTATTGATAAATATACAAACTATGAATTCTTAAAGTTGGAAAATAGTATAATATAGTGTAACTAGATCCAAACCCAGACATCCAAAGTAAAAGTTATCCTTCAACACCAAATTGTTCTATATGGTCCACATATTGTTCAGTTAAAAGTCACACTATTTTGAGCGTCGGCCGAGAGGTGGGGGGAGAAGTTGGCAACTTAGTAGCTTTTTAAGTTTTTCGTCAATATATCTAAAACTATTAGCGTGAACAACGTTATAGTCTGTTCGCTAAACTCAGACGCAACTGGCTACATATTTTAGTCGATAATTTTTTTTGCCAATTTTGCAAAAACTGGCAAAATTACTCACTATTTAGTAATTATTTTTTGCCAATTTTACTAAAATTGGCAAAATTACCGACTAAAATATCTAGAAAGTTGCGTCTGAGTTTAGCGAACAGACTATATGTATAAAAATGTTCTACATTAAATTTTAAACAAAAAAGTCCTATGCATAATCCTCCTAAAACTAACGGTTCCAAAGGAACGAAGGTAGGATAGTATAATTGGTCCAAAAAAGGCCTAACCCTGTCATCCAAAATTAAAGTTTTCCTCCAACACCAAATTGTTCTATACGGTCCACATATTGTTCAGTAAAAACTTTAGTAGTTTTTTACGTTTTCGTCAATATTTCTAAACCTAAGCGGTTTAGCGTGAATAATATTCTATACAAAAATGTTCTACATTAAATTTTAAACGAAAATTTTACTGCTGAAAAGATATTCATGCGATATTGTCCATGGAAAGTTCAGAGTGGGTTTTTTCGTACCAGAGATTTATATGGCCTAGGCCTGTAGAAGCCTCTTGAAGGTTGTGAGTTTGACGTTCCTTCAAGGGCTTATCAGGAACATACCACCGGCCATTTAAATAGAAAATTATATTTAGAAAATTTAATCCTGTTAAAAAAATTAGTTTCTTCAGTAATAATATTATAATTTGTCCAAAAAATGGAAAAATATGGAAAACCTCCACTTTACACGCTCCGTAACTCCGGAACCGTTGCGCGTTGGTCTTAGAACAATTATTATGCGTGGGACCTTTTTCGTTTCAAATTTAATATAAAATATTTTTTTATAGAATATGGTTAACGCTAAACGGCTTACGTTTAGAAATATTGACGAAAAACCTAAACAACTACTAATTTAACGAATTCTCCCCTCCCCCTCCACACAAACCCGATGCTCAAAATGGTGTAACTTTTTACTATACAATATGTGGACTATATAGAACAATTTTGTGTTGGAGGAAAACTTTTATTTTGGATGACGGGGTTAGGCCTTTTTTGGGCCAATTACACCATATTACCTCAATAACTTTGGACCCTTCATTTTAGAAGGATTATGTATAGGACCTTTTTTATTTAAAATTCAATGCATAACATTTTTGTATAGAACATTGTTCACGCTAAACCGCATAGTTTTAGAAATATTGACGAAAAACTTAAAAAACTACTAATTTACCGATTTCTCCCCTACCTCCCCTCCAAACCCGACGCTCAAAATGGTGTGACTTTTTAGTGAACATTATGTGGACCATAGAGAACAATTTGGTGTTGTAGGAAAACTTTCACTTTGGATGTCTGGGTTATGCCTTTTTTTGGATCAATTGTGTCATACTAAAAGCTATCTCGGCAAAAAATGGTCCTAGAAAAACTTTTTTTAAATGCGTGAAAATTGTCAGGAACACGAATATCGAAACAGCATGTCAAAATTTTTACTCCCCGCGACCTTACTAAAAAAAAAGTTATAAACAAATTTTGTTACAACAATTTTTAAACGCCATTTGGGAGGGGAGTTTATTTTAATGTTTTAATAAACGTTTTGATTTCTCATTGTATTCATCGCAAATATATATAAAAACAAAAAAAAACGAGTCATTAGAAAAGTGTATACTGTATCGACAACAACAACGTTTGTGCAATTAAAAGAATAGTAATATTTAATTAAAAAAATATATATCTCATAAACTATTGAATATTTTTTAAACCAAATCTTTTTGTTTTATGCTTTTAACAGGACGCAACTTCTCCTGCAAAATAAATAATTCTATAGTGCTTAGATATTTATAATGCAAATAATAAGTTGTTGCAAATTTGTTTTTCAAGCTTTATTTATAATTATTTAAATAAATTAATTAATAATAATTTAATTTAATAATTAATTTATTACGTTTAAAACCAAAGCTGATTTCTTCAACTTTGGAGAAAGAAATCATAAAAACATGAATTGCCGCAGCTGTTCAAAAAATAAATTTTGCCCAAAAAAAAATGTAACCATTTACCGAAAATATCACTATTTGTTTTCACTTTAACTTTGATATAAAATTTTTTCCAAAAAATATATTGGTCAACAATTGGAATTAATGATTGGTCAGCGAATTTATTAATTAAAATTATGTTAAAATTATATTAAATTACTCTACGTACGTTTGACTTTTCTTTGTTTTCGTCTCTCACTAGTACATATTAATCGAGAGAATTCAATAACCGTTTGTTTAACGTTGACTTCACAACACAATTACCAGTGATTTTGCATAACAACTTGAAAGTGAACATCCAATTTTTTTAAATATGCGAGAAATGGTCAGTAACACGAATATCGAAAAAGCATTTCAAAATTTTTAATTCCCGCGACGGCGAAGATGTTAAAAAAACAAGTTATAAACAAATTACAACAATTTTTATACGCCAATTTGGAGGAGAGTTTAATTGAAATTGTGAATCTGCATTGTGGCACTGCATCTGTCGAAAATATACCTACATAAAAACAAAAAAAGACCTTATAAAAGTGTATACTCTATCCGCAATAACCGCGTTTTTGCAATTGAAAAATAGTAACATTTAGTAAACAAATTAAATAAATACCTTATAAACTGTTGAATAGATTTTAATGATTTTTTGCTTTATACTGATAACGTAGCCTAACTTTTCCTGCAGAATAAAATATTTTATAACGCAAATAATAATTTTTAGCATTCTTCATTCATAATTTATTATCAATAATTTGATGAATCTCAACGCATTCTTTTTGCATTCTATTCGTAAAAGCCTTAGAAAACTTTGTGAAGCAAAATGGCGATGACGAAATGAAAATAGCATTATGAAACAAGGAGAATACATTTTCCAAAGGCCTTTCGAAGTGATGGGAAATGATAGGAACACAAAAAATGAATAACACAAATATCAAAACATTACAAAATTTTTAATCGCCGCGACATTGATAAGAAACGAGCTACAAACAAATTACAACAATATTCAAATGGCATTTTATATTATATTTTTATTTGAAATTTTGATTTATCACTGCATTTATCGAAAATATTTCTACATAAATACAAAATAAATGAGACCTTATATAATTGCACATCTAGACACTCTATCCTGAACGATCGCGTTTTTGCAGTTAAAGAAATAGTAACATTTAATAAAGAAATTAAATATACACTCACCGGCACAAAATTCCGCCACCCAAAATTTTTGATTAAGTTTGATAATTTATAACTTTATTATTTGTGCTTGGATTTGCAAGATTCTTGCACCATTCTGTAGGTTTATGTATTGATATCGTTTATAATTGTTCCGCTAACAAAAAATTTTTGCTTGCATGGCATTATACAGGGGTGAATGGAAGCGTTGTATTTTATCCTAAGTTTAAAAAATTCTGTGGAAAAATGGAATAGCTGATTTTGCTTCATAGTCCTGTCATACTATCCCGAAGGCATCACTAAAATTGTGTTTTTTGAATTATCCGAATATCTACTTCCTGTAAGAACTGTACCAGTTTTTGTAAATAAAAACACTGATTGACTTATAAATAAGGAGTTGGATTAATAAGATTGGAATTGTCCACATGCAGCCCAGATCTCAATCCCATTGCTAAAAAAAGCTATTCGCTGTCATCCAAGGTCTTCAGAATATCTGGTACAGTTTTGGCCCTGGTAGAGGAATATCGGGCTATTCCCCAGGCAAGGATAACACATGTTTATTCGATGCTAAACAGATTGCGAGCAGCCGTTGCTGCAAAAGGTGGACATACCCGCTATTGAATTGTTTTGGTTTGTTGTTAATCTTGTTTTGTTTTGTTAATTTTAGTACGTTTGATATTTTTAATTAAATTAACCTTCAAAGCAGTGTTTTCATTTACAGCTCTTACATGAAAAGAAATAATCGAATAATCCAAAAAACAAAACCTTGCTTAGTGATACCTCCAGCATAATACAAAAGGAGTATAAAACAAAATAAGCTGTCCAATTTTTCCACAGAATTTTTTAAAGTTAGGAGAAAAAACAACGCTTCCATTTACCCTTATTAAATGCCATCAAAGCAAACATTTTTTGTTACCGGAATAATAACAAACGACATGAAAATAATGTACCTACAAACTGATGCAAGAATCTTGAAAATCGGAGTACAAATAATAAAGTTATAGATTGCCAAACTTAATCAAAAATTTTGGGTGGCGGAATTTTGTGCCGTTGAGTGTATATCCTAAACTATTGCATATTTTTTTGATTTATACTATACGCAAATTTTCCTGCAAAATAAAATATTTTATAGTGCTTATTTATTATGCAAATAATAATTTTTTGCAAATTTCTTTTCAACCTTTATTTATGTATAATTAAAGTAAGTCTTAAATTAAAGCTCTTTCCTTATAGTCGGAGAGATAGAAGCGGATTTTGTGCGTGATATGTAATATGGAAAAACTATACGGGGATATGTTGAATTAGTTGTGTAAATGACTTTCACCAACAGCCGGAAACCAGAGTGGGGGCCGAGGGTAGTTATAAGGGGTCAAAGTCGCGGTTTTTATTATTTTTTTGTGACGCTCATGATCGAGATAGTGCACCAAAATTTGGAAATAAGTAGGTCATGACGTAACTAAGTAAAATCTCTAGGGGCGGAACGCTGCGTGGCCGACAAAGGGGTGGGGGTAGGGATGAATATAATAAATATACAGGATTTTTTGGCAACGTTCGTGATTGAGATAGTGGACCAAAATTTGGGAATAAGTAGACCATGACATTACTAAGTAAAATTCCCAGAGCCGGAAACCAGAGTGGGGGACGAGGGTAGTTATAAGGGGTCAAATTCGCCGTTTTTATTATTTTTTTTTGACGCTCATGATCGAGATACTGCACCAAAATTTAGGAATAAGTAGGTCATGACGTAACTAAGTAAAACCTCCAGGGGTGGCACGCTGCGTGGCCGATAAAGGGGTGGGGATAGGTGTGAATATAAAAAATATAAGGGGTTTTTTGCGACGTTCTAGATTGAGATTGAGTGGCCGATAAAGGGGTGGGGGTAAGTGTGAATACAAAAAATATAAGGGGTTTTTTGCGACGTTCTAGATTGAGATAGTGCACCAAAATTTGGGAATAAGTAGACCATGACTTAGCTAAGTAAAATCCCCAGAGCCGGAAACCAGAATTGGGGATGAGGGCAGTTTTAAGGGGTCAAAGTCGCAGTGTGTATTATTTTTTTTGTGACCTGGCACATTTGTCCCCCACGCAGCGTTACGCCCCTGGAGATTTTACTTAGTGATGTCATGATCTAATTATTCCCAAATTTTGGTGCACTATCTCGATCACGAACGGCAAAAAAACCCCCATATATTTTTATACTCACCCCTGCCTACCACCCCTTTGTACCCCAAGCAGCGTTCCGCCCCTGGAGATTTTACTTAGTTACGTCATGACCTACTTACTCCCAAATTTTAATGCAATATCTCCATCATGAGCGCCACAAAAAAAAAATAAAAACCGCGAATATTACCCCTTATAACTACCCTCGTCCGCCACTCTGGTTTCCGCCTCTGGGGACATTACTTAGTTATGTCATGGTCTACTTATTCCCAAATTTTGGTGCACTATCTCAATCACGAACGTCGCAAAAAACCCCTTATATTTTTTTATGTTCACCCCTGCCCCACCCCTTTGTCGGCCACGCAGCGTTCCACTCCTGGAGATTTTACTTAGTTACATCATGACCTACTTATTCCCAAATTTTGATGCACAATCTCGATCATGAGCGTCACAAAAAATAATAATAAAAAACGGGATTTTGACCCCTTATAACTACCTTCCTCCCCCACTCTGGTTTCCGGCTCTGGGGATTTTACTTGCTTATGTCATGGTCTACTTATACCCAAATATTGGTGCACTATCTCAATCACGAACGTCGCAAAAAGCCCCTTATATTTTTTATTTTCACCCCTACCCCCACCCCTTTCTCGGCCACGCAGTGTTGCGCCCCTAGAGATTTTGCTTAGGTACGTCATGACCTACATATTAGCAAATTTTGGTGCACTATCTCGATCATGAGCTTCATAAAAAAAAATAATAAAAACCGCGACTTTGACCCCTTATAACTACCCTCGGCCCCCACTCTGGTTTCCGGCCGTTGGTGAAAGTCATGTACACAACTAATTCAACATATCCACGTATAGTTTTTCCATATTACTTATCACACACAAAATCCGCTCCCAGCTCTTAGGCTATTAAACTTTGCCTAAAAAAAATCGTAAAATCCTTCATAAAACATGAATTTTCGCAGCAGTTAATTGAGTGGAGAAATGACCATTTTTAATTTAAAAAAAAAAATGATTCCCTTATATAAATCAGATATTTTCTTGAAAATGTCTTTTGTTTTCACCTAAATTTTGATCTAAAATTTGTCGCAACCTGTACGGAATTATAATACGTATAATTATTTATACGTTTTGAACGAATAGAACAGAAATAGAAACACTGTACGAACAGAATAGAAAACAAATTTAAATGTCATATCTTCAAAAATATAGTTATTTATTCTCAAATATAGTTAAAGTTATAACAGAAAATTTAAAGAAGGTAGGTACCTACTATGAATCAAAATTCGTTTGGTCTTTAGATAGATAAATAATTGACGTGTTGTGGAATGCATAGATGGTAAAATGCGTAGATTTCCCATGTCTATTCATTTATCGCCCTTTTTCTTTGCAAATTATAGAAGGATAATTTACATGTGAAAATCATAGGTCTGGATCCCGCGTATGAAAAAAAGTTGATTAATAGCAAGCTGAAAATTTGTTAATAGCTTAAGGGTGTCTAGTCGGTTAAACTTTGATATATTGGAACACTGGAACAGGGGCAGTTTTAATTGTGGAACAGATTAAAAATTTGGAACGGTCAGACCACGAAAACGGCACATTTATTTTGTCCGACAGAATAGACTTAAACTCTCCGAACAGAGATTAAACTCTCATGCAAAAATCAGACTGCTATTTATCACCTGTCATAATTCCTGTCATTTGACATATTCTACATGTTCCACTCATTAAAACGCCCATTTGGTGATAAATAGCAGTCTGATTTTTGCATGAGAGTTTAATCTCTGTTAGGAGAGTTTAAGTCTGTTCTGTCGGACAAAATACATGTGCCGTTTTCGTGGTCTGACCGTTCCAAATTTTTAACCTGTTCCACAATTAAAACTTCCCCTGTTCCAGTGTTCCCATATATCAAAGTTTGTCCGACTAGACACCCTTAAGCTATCAACAAATTTTCAGCTTGCTATTAATCAACTTTTTTTTCATACGCGGGATCCAGACCTATCAGAGTTTGTCTACGACTTAAGAAAAAATATTTTCGATTTTTAAATCTTTTACATTTCTCGTTGCATCAGAATATTTTTAAACTATGCAACCAAAACTATTTAACACTCGTAAGTGTTTAACAACGTTAACATAATCTTGAGCGACCAATAAAAATAGTATTAATTAAACTTTGATCAATGGTATTAATTAAAATATAAATATAACTCTACTTACGTTTGACTTTTCTTTGTTTTCGTCTTTCACTAGTACATAATTACGTTAATCGAAAGAATTCAATAACCGTTCCTTCGGCTTCACATTCACCAGCGATTCTGTACAGTATAACAACTTGAAAGTGAACTTCCAACATCCACCAGCAACGGCAACAGCTGAGATGCAGTTTCTTGTGGTATCTGGTGGGATGAATTTTTTCAGCTACCTGTTTGTGTTCACTGGGTTAACCTATGACAAGAGATTAGCTGAATTATAAGCAGTTTTATCTTCGTGGTAATTCGTATTTAAATTGTGGTTTTAAATGCGTTATCAAGAAAATTTCTTAAACGTTGATTTTGTTTTTTTTTTGTGTGCTAAATACAGAATTCTCTGAAAAATAATGGAGGAAATATAAATTACATTTATGTAATGATTGCTATAATAAGTATACAAAATACATACTATATATGTAATGATTTGTATAAAGTATACAAATTACATACTATAACGGTATAAACAAGATTCATAACGATATCACAAATATGTAAATTAGGCCCGGCATAGCGTTTGACCTTGCATTGTGAACTGCCCGAAAGTTTGATTATCTTTAGGGGGAGCCAATAGTAGTGTAAATTTAAAATCGCGACTGAATTGCATCGTTGCGTTAGCCGCCATCTTGATATTAAAGGAGAACCGTTGTTGCTGAATATATCGACATATCCTAACTTTTCGACAAAAATTTTTTTCGTGCGGTCGATATTTTTTGAGTTAAGGGGAAAAATACTGGAAGGAGGAAGCATAATTATTGAACCGAATCTCATTTATTATTAACTTTACAACTTCATTGTACATAAACAAAAATTGAGAGAATTATATTTTATACAATTTTGACCTTTTTCATTTTCTAATGAAAATTAGGCTAGATTGACATAGTATCAACTTTTGCCGTAACGCTACAGATTTATTACCTGAAAATTTGGAAAACATTTTAGGACATACATATTTTTTTTATTTACATTAACGTGCTCGGCAACTATGGCTACTCGCACGGGACGATTACAAACAAGATTACAAGAGGTATAATTAAAGAGCATTAACAAGTTATGTCATAAAAAAAATTTAAAGTTTATGATACCTACATTGATATTTTTTTTAAACTGAAGAACTCTGTCTAACTGCTTCGTATCACTTGGAATGTCACATAAATATTTTAATATTATTAAAATTAGAGAAATTATCTTGTCAAAGCATATTTCTAGATTATTTCTATAGTATAAAAATTTCATATTAAATATTTGGAAAACATTTTACGATACAAATATTTTAAGAATATTTAAAAAAGATAATAATAATTACAGACTAGTCAAAATAACTTTTTTATATTATTTCTATCGTATTAAAAACTCACATTGTAACATTTTTTATTTCGAAATTACTGATTTCAGTACCTATTATTATTTATATTTTTTAAAGAAACTCATATTTAAATAAAAACAGTGAATTTATATTCTTTTATTTACAAACACTTATATTCATTTAATATTTATATTACAATTAATACTGAAAACACATAACTCAAACTAACACATCTAATTGATCTCTAATAATTTACACCGCGCACTAAACATTTATCTTATACGGTTAAGTTTTACTGATTTCTGCGATACTGTCTTTTCTGTTCTTTTTTATGGTGTGGAACCGTGGACTTTGAGCGAGAATAAATATGTGCAGAAACGAGAGAGGCACGTTTGGAATGAACGTACTTGCTCAAAGATGTCGAGATATATCTGTAGACATATATTGTTGTTTTATTGACTTCCAAATGGCATTTGATCGTGTTAAGCACTCTATATTGATCTAAGATTTTCAACGTTTACTCCGAAAAAATTTTCAGAAAAGCACTTTCTGAAAAACAAGAAGGAATACTTGTGAACGGTGAAGTCATCAATAATATGCGATATGCGGACGATACAGTATTCCTAGCTTCTAGTCAAGAAGATCCGCAAACACTACTTGATAGTGTCGTTGAGAATTGTAGGGAGGCAGGTCTGGATCTGAACATACGGAAAGCCAAAATACTCGTAATAAGTAAACAACAGCATATAAAACTGTCTATATATGTAAATAATACCAAACTTGAGCAAGTTGATAAAATAGTTTACCTTGGACAGCAATTAAATTGTAACGCAGAAAGTCACGGCGAAATTAGATCTAGGATAGAGCAGGTTAGAGCGGCTTTTAGAAGGATATCCAAGGTGTTATGTAACAGAGAACTAAAATTGGCATTGAGGATCCGCCTACTTCGCTGCTACGTGTTCTCGGTCTTACTTTATGGTGTCGAGTCCTGGACTGTGAATAAAATCGATCAAAATCGCCTTGAGGCTTTCGAAATGTGGTGCTATAGAAGAATTTTAAAAGTTTCGAGGGTGAAGAAGATTCGAAACTCCACAACACTAGAACGTCTCAGCAAGACTACTCAGATCATAAAAAGCATCAAGCAGAAAAAGCTGGAGTATTTCGGACATATAATGAGAGGTCCCAAATATAGGTTGCTACAAAATATCATGCAAGGAAAAATAGCAGGCAAACGCAGTCCAGGACGAAGAAGAACCTCATGGTTGAAGAACTTGCGAGATTGGTATGGTGTTGATACAAGCATGCTATTTAGGGTGGCAGTGAATAAAATTAAGATAGCTATGATGGTAACCAACGTTCTGAAAGGACATGGTACATGAAGAAGAAGAATGTTCAGACAATTTGTAGCAATTGAGATATGGCTATATTGGAGAATCGGCTAAAATCCCGACACTGACCGAGTCACAAATGAGGAGGCCGTCAGAAGAATGAAGAAAAACCGAGAGGTACTGACAACCATCAAATCTCGAAAGCTACATTACTGACCGAGTCACAATTAAGGAGGCAGTCAGAAGAATGAAGAAAAACCGAGAGGTACTGACCACCATCAAATCTCGAAAGCTACATTACTTCGGACACATCATAAGAAATGAATCCAGATATCTAACAATAAAACACTGAAAACGTTTGTTTTCTATACTTCCACTAAATTTATTACAACTATGTGGCTACAGCTGTTTCGGCAGAATGCCTTTCTCAAGTGATTTAGATTACTATGGGTTTGCCTTTTTAAAGTCTTTAACTGAAAAGGTTGAGGAGTGAGGTGCTGTTTGTCTTGTGTTGGTCATTCAGAATTATATCTGTATTTTGGTGTCAATTTATTAATTTCCATAGATTCTAATAAAGATAGCTTAGGGCCTTTATTTTGAATATGCGGAATTTGAAACTGTTCATTAAAAGAATAATTATGATCTAGAACATTGTTTCTCAACCTTTTCCTTATCAGGGACCGGTAATACTTAGGATAATTTTTAGCGGACCAATAATTTTTTCAAATACGCATTACCTGCATGTTTAGTAAATTATTATTGAAAACTAAAATTACAAAAACTATTTTCACAAAATTTTTAACATTTTAATGGGATTGTCTGTTCCTTCTGTATTACAGTGTCCACTTCGGGTTGTAAAGTGCTAATCGAAGTAAGTTGGTTAGTGCTATTCGAAGTCACGTGTTTATCGACAACTGATTTCTCGCTTTGTTTTTAGTTGTCGTTATTGTCGAAAATCCCGCTTCACATAAATCTGTTGTTGCAAAAGGGAGCAACATATTCATAGCCTGGTTGTGAAGACTGGGATATTCTTCTTTCATTCTGATCCAAAATTCATAGAAAGTCATTGTCGAAAAATTTACCTTTAACGTCAAATCAGAACCCAATTTTAAAATATGTTGTTTCCCTTCATTGTTTAATTGAAGATTTTCATATTCTATGAAAGGATTCGTTATTCATAAATTACTCTCAAGTAGGTACACCGATTACTGTGGAAAAATACTTTTCAAACCCATAATACAAGGCTTGTAAATAGATACAAATTGTTGCATTCAGTTTTATATAATTTAATTATTTTTTTGGTATTTAGGAAATCTAAGTAAGCAGAGAATAATTATTTTGTTTAACTTGCGATAACCAACACTTAATCTTTTTCTTAAATGCATATATTTTGCTATTCAAATTAAATATTTTTGTTGTACTACCCTGAAGAATTGAATTTAAATCGTTACCGTAAGAAAATATGTCGCTCAGGTAGGCCAGTTTTGCGATCCATTCTGTAACGGAAAAATAATTCGATAATGAAGATTTTTTTTCATTTAAAAATATTTTCACTTCTGTTCGTACCTAATTCAAACAGTTTTGTCAATACTTTGCCCCGAGACAACCATCTTACTTCAGCATGAAGTAATAGTTATTAGTTGTAGTTAGAAGTAATGTTCTGCCTCTACTTCTTGGCAAAGTATTGCAAATAATGTTCTGCCTCTACTTCTTGGCAAAGTATTGCAAATAATCTTGAATTTTTTTTATTTAGCTAGTGCCTTGACAACTAATGGCCATTGGCATGGTAGGTACGGTGAATTTTTGCAGTCAGGTACCCAGTGTCATGTGTAGTGTGTGTGTTGAGTAAGTGTCTTGTTACTTTGCAAAGTCGACGTCATTGTCTTTGCAAAGAGACGCTAATTGTATCCGAACGCCTGCAGTCCTTCCGGTGAGTACCCATCCCACATGGACAGAAACTATTTTCATTTATTCATTTATGATAAACAAAAATCTCTAACACTGGTGAGATTCGAACTCACGACCATTCGGACCTTTCGATCCAAAGGTAGGCGCTCTTACCACTGAGCCACAGAGGAAGTAATCTTGAATTTAAATCGCTGTTCACGTAAAATTCACGATTCTTATAAATTCGCAAAAGAACATCATTTAGTTCTGGTGACAAATTTCTCGTTGCTAAATATTGACGATGTATTACACAATGTGTAATTATGAGATCTGAGGACGAAACTTCTTGAATTTTTTTAGCAACACCACAGTGCTTTCCTGTCATATTAGCTGCTCCATCAGTGCACAGGCCAACGCACTTTTTCTGTTGGATGTCACTCTATCCGAGCGCGAAATTCGCGGAAATGCAACATATTTTCGCGGACCGGCAAAATTTTTCCACGGACCGGCGCTGGTCCACGGACCGGTGGTTGAGAAAAACTGATCTAGAAGGTGAAGTGCGTATGTAGAAGGGTCTGTTTTTCTATTGTTGAAAGTTCTTTTGTGTTCTGCTTTCCGTTTGTCAAAGGTTCTGCCAGTTTGACCGATCTAAGTTTTCGGACAGTCGCCACAAGTTAGTTTGTAAACACCACTCTGTAGTTGTTTTCTCTTTCGGCTCTTATTGTTCTTAATATATTTGCTTAAGTTGTTGTTAGTTCTGAAAGCTAGTGTTCTTCCTTTCTTTTTTATGTATCTGGCTATTTTTGTTGTTATTTTGCCAGTATATGTGATAGAGCAGAAGGTACTGGGTTCTTTCTGTGGTGGTGGAAAGACTAATTTGATGGTGGATAGAATCCAGATATGCCCTTCTACAAGGCATCCTGCAAGGAAAAATATTTGGAAACGGAGTCCAGGACGAATAAGAACATCCTGGTTCACTCAAAACCTGGTTCCACACAACATCTGTGCAGCTTTTCCGCGCTACGGCAGATATGGTAAAGATTGCCATGATGATCGCCAACATTCGTCACGGATAGTCACATCAAGAAAAGAAAGTTTTACTGTCCCGTCTAAATCCAAAAATACCTATACAGGGCGTTTCATTGGGAAAGTAACATACGTTAACTGTAGAAAGAGGACACTTAGGCAATCTCAAAAATATCATACATATTGGGTCTTACTCCATTAATAACAAAGATACTGGGTGCTTTATGTATTTTGCCATTTTTTTTATTTGGTTCATAACTTTTTAACCACACTGTATATTTATTTTATATTTGCCACGTAAATATTCTTTTAGGTGTACAATGAGTTATTAATTTATTTACAATTGTAAAAAATCCAGGCCCGGATTAAAAATTATTGGAAAATTATTCCGACCCAAAAACAACACCCTGTACATTAATTTTTTTTCCACCTACCTCTACCGAAAGTATACTTTTCCGGACCTGATTGTAGGGGGCAAAGTTGTACTTTTCCTCCCTAGGGAGGAAAAGTAAAAGTGACGTCATAGTATTTCATTCATGAAATATAACTTATTGACGCCCTGTGTAATATCTATTTTCTATTACGTAAGTATCTATACATTTTAACGTTTATTTAAAAACACTCTGTATTTTGCAGAATGGTAAAAACAGTAAATTTTTATTCTGATTTAACAATGTTTACATTAATAATTTGACTTATATTTGACAGTTGACAGTTATATTGTACCTACTTGTTAGTTTTAGTTCTAATAAATTTTGTTGGTTAGTTATATAAATAAACTAAGTAAAAATGAAAAAATGACTTGTTATTTGAGGAAGGTGGAAAAACCATATGTATAACATTGGAGTAAAGTGCCTTTTCCTCCCTTGAATGATTACTGCCCTCCGCTACGCGCCGGGCAGTAAACTTAATTCTCGGGAGGAAAAGTAGCACTTTTCTCCCTTGTTATACAAATAGCTATTAAATGGATTTTGCATTTGAAAAGAGTATGAAAAACTAAATTTTGTGGTATACTTTGAATTTTCTGCAAAATGATTTTTCTGGTAAAATTTTGAATTTGAATTCTGAAATTATGCGAATTGCGAGAGCTAGAAGTAGAAAAAAAATTAAAATACGACTTAAAACTTGCTAAACACATTGTATAGTTATTTTAAATTTAACACCGAATATTATTTAAAGTGTCCAATCAATTAATTTATTTACAATTACAAAGTATCCAGGGTCGGATTAAAAAATATTGGAAAAGATCATATTATTAGAGCCACCTAGTAAAATTCAATGTTTTAGAGGAAGGGTATATAATTGAGCTGTATCATATATTAATGGATTTGTTTCCATTTGGCTCTCTTGTTACACTTTATGTAAGTGCAATAAATAGTCTGAAAATAGTGGCAGCACACATGTGTTGCAATGCGTGACTCAGATGCCATTGTTTGTCAGTGCTGCCCAGCCTAGCTTGCAACTCGTGTGCCATTTATTTTGTATTCTTGGTGTTTAGAGTTATAATAAACTGTGCGAGTATCCATTGCTCTCTAGTGATATTCTGACAGGCCTATACTATTTTTTGTGAATTTAGTAAAAATTGCGCGTTCGTTACACTAGTGGTATACCAGAACCTCTTGGAAAATCCAAAGACATTTCACCAAGGAAAATAGCAGAAGTAAAAACATTAATATTCAATACTAATCACTCCAACAGAAACATAGCATCCATTTCTAAAGTTTCAAAGGCAACGTGGACCGTATAAAGAAAAAACTTACATACCATTATTAAACAAAAGTAAAATTTTCTAAGGTGGCTCTAATAATATGATCATATGTATTTAAGGTGCCAGTTTTCTTCTTGTTTAGTAACGTTTGCATATTCTACGACCACCATTCTTTATTTTTTGTTTCATTTTTTTTTATACTCCAACGCTTCATTTGCAGCCTCATGAACGTATTTTTTAAGTTGCTGGTATAATTCTTCCGCTGTTATATTTTCTCGTTCCACATTTTCTGGCCAGTCGTAATTTATAAATAAATTTCGTTAAATCTTCTTTTAAGCTTTCTATAGAATATAATAGAATAGAAATATGCTTTATTGTCATGAAAAATTTAACAATTTTATAGACAAAGCTTACAAGAATCATAAATAAAAACAATAACAAATACAATTTACTAAAATTATACAAATCGTCAATATAAATAAAACGTAATAAAGTCAAATAAAAATCAAATAAAAATCTAGGTTATATTTAGGAGATCTTACTTCTTGTCCCTTTTCTATATTCTGTACCTCTGTGTTATTGTTTTTGCGATAGTTTCCTAGCACGTTGGCCATAAGTAAACGACCGATGGTCGAATCCACATTCAGCTGGGAAGTTTGACCTTGAATTACATAGTTGATTATCGAGCTCAAATTCCTAGTAGGTTGTATCCATGTAAATTTGTGGATATCTCTTTGTTGAATAAAATCCTTTCATAATTTTAAGAGACATTGTTTCACAAAAATCTCTAAGACGCATTCCGTTGTCATTGGTTATCTGTTCCCCATATCTTCCTACGACTCTATTATTTTGTTCTCTACCTACTCTGCCGTTTAAATCTCCTAGTACATCCTAGTACATCAATAGATAAGAAAGGAAATAGAAAAAATTGCGAAAACCACTGAGGAATCAGCATAATATCATCTATGGCAGACCTTATGATGGAAATACCATAAAGGAAAAATTAGAAATATATATACAGGATAAAATCGGAGAAAACCAGGTAGAATTCAAGCGGGGAAAGCATGATTGCATCACATTTACACGGTCGAACAATTAACAGACAAAAGAATGGCCAAAAATAGATCCGTCCATCTGGCTTTTGTAGATCTTAAGAAGGCGTATGACTCGATACCTAGAACCAAGCTATGGGAAGCAATGGAAGACATCGAAGTCCCACGAAGATTAATATCAGCAGTAAAAGCACTCTACAAGAATAACACAGTAGCTATCAAAATGGGCAATCGAATATGCAGTCCATTTAAGACGACAAAAGGACTACTACAGGGCTGTTCCACATCCACTACCCTGTTAAAAATATTCCTGGAAAAGACCCTGAAACCATGGAAAAGAAAGTGAGAAGGAATGGGTATACCAGTTAGGAACGAATATCTATATACCCTAAGTTTTGCTGACGACCAAATAGTGATCGCACAAGACTAAGATAACCTCAGTTTTATGATGAGAAAACTGGAACAGGAATATACAAAGAATGGGATGGAAATAAACCTAAACAAAACTGAATTCCTAACAACGGATAATACAGAAATAAAACAACTGGAAGTAGACGAAGGTAAACAAATTAGGGGAACAGATAAGTGCAAGTATTTAGGGTTTCTAATATCAAACAAAGGAACAACTGAGGAAGATATAAAACATAGACTAGGACAAACAAGAGTCTGCATACGAAAATTGAACCCGATAATGTGGGATAAGAACATGAGCATAAAAACAAAAACAAGAATATATAATACCATGACAAGAAGTATCCTCACTTATGGGTGTGAAAATTGGACAATAAAATAAGAAAACCAAAAACAAAATAAGAGCAACGGAGATGGAATTCCTAAGGAGAAGCTGCAGAGTAGCAAGGAGAGATATAATAAATAACATAGGGATTATGAGAAGAATGGGAGTGAACTCAGACATAATAGACAACATCGAACAGAAGAGATTAACCTGATACGGACATGTCAGAAGAGCAGACCAAAATCGGTGGATAAACCGAATAACAGACTGGAGCCCGATAGAAAAAAAGGGAGAGAGGCAGACCCCGAAGATCTTTCAGAGATGAAGTGGACGAAACAATGGAGAGAAGAAATCTACAGGAAGGGGACAGACAAGACAGAAAAACCTGGAGAGAACGGTTGAGTGAAGGAATACAGTGAAAACTGTGGAAATCCTTAGTATATATATTATATAGTTGTAAACGGTTAAGGCATAAATAATTTGCAATATACGGACGACACAAAACTCTTAGCTACTCAAGAAGATCTGCAAACACTACATGATAGTGTCGTTGAGAGCTGAAAGGATGCTGGTTCTGGATCTGAACATACGGAAAACCAATATACTCGTAATAATAAATAATACCAAACTTGAGCAAATTGATCAAACTGTTTACTATCATCAATATGATAGTAATCATACGGAGGATATCAATTAACACATTAAAATAAAAATTACAAATTTTTTGTTTTTGCCTTCAGGCTCCACGTTCAGAATCACAATGTTAATGTGAATTATATTAAACTCAATGATCGCCTGGGCCAAACAAGGCGTGATTTAAATACAACTCACGTGGCGTTCAATGTGTTAAATTGTAACACAGAGAGTCACGGTAAAATTAGATCCAGGATAGAGCAAGCCTGAGCCGCTTTTAGAAGCATGTCCAAAGTATTATGCAACAGAAACCTAAAATTGGCATTGAGGAACCGCCTACTTCGCTGGTATGTGTTCTCGGTCTTACTTTATAGGGTCAAATCTTGGACTGTGAATAAAATCGATCTAAATCGCCTTGAGGTTTTTGAAATGAGGTGCTAAAGAAGTATTTTAAAAGTTTCTTGGGTGGAAAAAATTCGAAACTCCACAATACTAAAACGTCTCAGCAAGACTACCGAGATTATAAAAAGCATCAAGAAGAGGAAGCTTGAGTATTTCGGACAGGTAATAAGAGGTCCCAAATATGTATATTTGGGTAGCTACAAAGTATTATGCAAGAGAAAATAGCAGGCAAACGTAGTCCAAGACGAAGAAGAACTTCATGGTTGAAGAACTTGCGAGATTAGTGTAGTGTTGATACAAGCATGTTATTTAGGGTGGAAGTGTTTCTTTCTAAAAGTTTTGAAAGGACATGGTACATGAAGAAAAGAAGAGCTACTTTTGTAAAAATGAGAAATGTAATTTGCAGCCACGAACTGAGCGTTTACTTTCGCGTTGGAATCACACATTACTATATCTTCGCAGCCCTCCTGGCTCCTGTATGGAGTCGAAGCGTGGACACAAAACTTTTTAATATAATAAAGAAACGCAAGCTGGAATAATTCGGTAACATTATAAAACGGTAACATTATACTGAAAAATATGATCTTTTACATCTGATCATTCAGTTCCAAGTTCCAAGGCCCACCATTTTAGCTCACCATTTAACAACTGTTTTTTCTGATACTGATACTGTAACTAATAAACATGCGTTTTCCCTTAAATTTATTTTCCAGTGAAGTGTTTGAATGATCAAATACTTACAAGTGTCGAGGTATCATTACCGTACAGGGTAAAAGTATACAAAGATATTTATTTACATAATTTCACTTAATTATACAGGAAACCAGACAGCGTCAACCACAGATACTTGGGTTACACCCAAATTTTAATTTGCGTGTTAAGATTACAAAAGATTAAAAAAGGGCACTGACTCGCATCATTAACATTGGATGATCCATCATAAAATAGATGAATAATTGCAGTATGTATGTGTTTGTCGATACCTGAAATCCATGCGGATATTCAGTTATAATATTATATTTATGTAAATAGGAATTGTGTCTAACAGTTTTAAAATATTTTATAATTATAAATATTTTATAATATAGAGAGGGGCCAATTTATTTAATAAATTCATTTCTTCAAGAATGGCAGATTTTGGACAGAAATCCCGAAACAGGTCGATTTTTATTTTTAAATTATGATTTTTTAAAGGTAAAGTTTGCAATCCTAATAGCGACATTAATAATATTGAAAAATATTAGAAATATTACTAAAAGATTTTTAAATTGAAAATTTATTGATCCATTTCCCTGGTGACACCTCCAAGGCTTCTACAATATGCAATCCAGATGGATGCTGCAGTGAAGACAAAAGGGAAGGAATTCTACACTATGCAATTCACAACCCCCCTTCTACAGCTTGGTAAAGTTCCAACGGAAAATGGACCTAGTTACTCTATAGGAGTAATACTAATATGAAATAAATAAAAATGTATACCATTTTTATTCAGTTGCAATACGAAGGCAAAACAGTCTTATTTTTCACTTAGAATACGGAGCGCAGTCCAGCAATCTGAATCGGCGATTTTCGACTTTGTTGGAGTTATCTTCGGAGAGGCGTAGGCCTGCTGCTCCATATTCTAAGTGAAAAATAAGATTGTTTTGCCTTCGCATTGCAACTTAATGAAAATGGTATACATTTTTATTTATTTCATATTAGTATTACTCCTATAGAGTAACTAGGTCCATTTTCCGTTGGAACTTTACCAAGCTGCAGACGGGGGTTGTGAATTGCATAGTGTAGAATTCCTTCCCTTTTGTCTTCACTGCAGCATCCATCTGGCTTGCGTATTGTAGAAGCCTTGGAGGTGTCACCAGGGAAATGGACCAATAAGTTTTTAATTTAAAAATCTTTTAGTAATATTTTGTTAATATTTTTCAATAATATTAATGTTGCTGTTAGGATTGAAAACTTTACCTTTCAACTGGCAGATGACGCTAGTCACCTAATCCATACACGTCAGTTGCAATGCGGCGATAAGCTTTCATGGCTGGTCACTTCGAGTATGGAGCAGCAGGCCTACGCCTCTCCGAGGATGACTCAAACAAGAGTCGAAAATCGCCAATTCAGAGTGCTGGACTGCGCTCCGTATTCTAAGCGAAAAATAAGATTGTTTTGCCTTCACATTGCAACTGAACAAAAATGGTATACATTTTTATTTATATGATTTTTTAGTATACAGTGATGAGCGCGCTAATAAACGGCAAAATAGCACAAAAGAGGGAAAACGTATTAAGTTGCGAGATAAAAAGAAATTAAACTAGTGGAGCTGGGAAATTTAGCGTCATTAACCTAAAAATTTGCATTATATTGATTGTTTCCCACCTTTACACGTATCAGAGGAGTATGTCAACTAAAACTGTCACTGTGGCAGTGGTAGTTGCCAAATTCGTGTGATAGGTCTAAGGGTGGGAAACAACCAATATAATGTAAATTTATAAGTTAATATCGCTAAATTCCCCAGCTCGACTAGTTTCATTTCTTTTTATCTCATAACTTAATACGTTTTCCATCTTTTGTGCTATTTTGCTAGTTATAAGTTCGCCCATCAATGTTTATACAGTGGAACCCCGTTAACTCGGATTAATCGGGACCGCGGCCTATCCGGGTTATCGAAAATCCGGGTTAGCCGGAGAAAATGGTAAAAATTAATAAAATATGGTATGCTTACAGATAAACTCCGTTATAATTATCACACAGACACTGGTAAACCACGTTCGCATTCCACACAAAACCACACATACAAAGCGTCGTCAAGAGTCTCATTCTTAGCTTTATTAGCTTTGCACCGATTGTCCAAACTGTCTTTTGTTATCATTTTGAAAAAAAAAAAATCTTCGATTTTAGTTCTATTTTTCTTCCAATCCGATACTGTAGATGTACCGACACCATATAATGCTGCAGGATTCACCTTTATCAATTCTACTTAATGCTTCTAGTTTCTTTTCCATTGTCACTACAACATTTTTACGTTTTGATGCCCTTATAGACAAAAACACGCACACAAAATCTGAATAGATTTACGAACGATTGGAAGCGAACAATACGACTTTACTACACACAATACCGTCTCTGATGTTATGTTATTTAATAACAGTGATGACTAAGACCATTGTTAAAAAAAGAATATTAATGGTCTTTGTAATGGTATATGTAGTTCAAATTACACAAGTACCCATTATCTCTCAAATATTATATTACATAGAGTTGGTACAAAACCTCGTGAACCTTGAAAATGCGTATGTATAACCGAAATAAAATGAAGCCAAAAACATACGACTAGTTTATTTGCTGCGAATTGCGCGACAGGGTCCCATCTGCACCCTGATATTTTCAGTAATGTCGAATTCAATCGTTTCGTTCGTATATTGACGTCACCAAATGAATGAATTAGGTTCACGAGATTTTGTAACAGCAATACATCTTTATTGTTGAAATTTTTGTCTGATAAAAATCGGTCCGGGTTAGCCGGAGTTCCGGGTTATCGGGGGCCGACTTATCGGGGTTCCACTGTATTATACTAGTGGCGTTATCTATCTGGACATGATGACTTCGTCGATAATTCTTTTAAATGAGAATAGGGGTCATGTGATAGTTCATTTAAAGGTTATTTAATTCTCTTTTTGGTAGTATAAACATTACCATAATTATTTGTACAGGGTGGCCAAAAATATAATTTTTGTAATAAATTAATTCACACACAAAGAAGAATGTATGTAATATATTTAATTTAAAATACATTTTGCTGCTGTCATAAAAAATAGAAAAAAAATTGGAAACAATCCTTTGTAAAAGGTATAAGATTTTTATTAAAAATCCCTTTAAGGGCTACGTCACAGAACATTTTCGACTTTATTAAATATAATCATCAGTGTTAAAACAAGTTGGATGCCAGCTGAGCCACGAAAGAAATACTAGAGTAAAAACCCTTTAGATATTATATCGTTGCATTAAAGGTGCATACTTAATTAAAACTCCATATATTCTGGGCTGATTATCGGAAAATAGGCCATTTTTGGGAAATGTTATTTACCAGCAATTTTATTGCTGGAACCGAAGCTTCTGATTATATATATTAATAATATAGGTATACAAAGTCCGCAGATAGTGTGCTATTTTTTTATAAACAAAATGGCACCCGAAAATCGTGTTTGTTTCAATTATTGCTCTATAACTCCGAAGATTTTAACTTTACAACAAAAACACTCAAATAAAAATTCACCGCAAATAAATTCTGCATAGAGATATGTTTTTCCCGATCTGCTCCGACGAAAATTTTCCTCGGAAAATGCGGGTTTTCCCAACAAAATCTTTAATTTTCAAATAAAGTTTTGGATAAGTAATGATCTACCAATAATTAAATAATTTGGTCACTTAAAAACATTCTTGGTTTATATTATAGTTCCAGAAGCTGGTGAAAATTGAACAAATATTTTAGCAACAATTCAATTGTTAATTAATAATTTACGATCGCAATAATAACCAAAATAATTATGATACACTGATCAAACTCTGAAATCTTATCAATATGAGATGCCTATGTAACATTTTGCCGACAAAATATAATTTTTTTATTTTTTTGCATAATCTTTAAATGTTAAAAAAAGTAGTTATAAACAAATTAACGTTTCTCAGAAAGTTTTTATTATATTCTAATTCTAAAAAATAGTTAAAATGCGTATTTCAAATATCTTGAAAATGAATGCTTTAAAACTTTTTTGCAACCATTTGCAAAAAAGTTATGAAACAGCAAAATAAACATACGATTACTACGTTGTTTATAATTTTTTTTTCAATTCTTTCAAAGCGTAAAAGTGAGTTTAAAGTACAAGCTAATTATTTACAAATAATATCGATTAGTTTAATGGTTATATTTTAATTAAAGATTACTTATAAATATATTTTTTTGTAATTTACACGCGCGAAAGTAGACTAATACAGTACTGTAGCTAAAATTTTTACTCGAAGCGACGACCGCCGCGCGACGTACACTTAATAAATAAAATTATAGTATTATGTATGCTGCGTGTCAGTCGCTTCGAGTGAACATTTTAGCTCCGGCTCTGTATCAAGCCTACTTTCGCGCTAAAAATTACAAAAAAAGTATTTTTAATCTTTGATTAAAATATAGCCATTGAACTAGTATTTGATATTCTTCATGAGCAATTAGAATGTACCACAGACTCCGTTTTAAACTTAGAAACAATTAAAACAAATTATAAACAACGGAGTAATCGTATATTTATTTTGCTGTTTCATAACTTTTTTGCAAATGATTGGAAATTTTCTTTAAAGCATTCATTTTCAAGACATTCGAAATACGCATTTGAAGTATTTTTTAAAATTAGACTATAATAAACAATTTCTGAGAAATGTTAATTTGTTTATAACTATTTTTTTAAGCATTTAAAGATTATGCAAAAAAATGAAAAATTTATATTTTGTCGATAAAATATTAAATAAGCATCACACCTTTATAATCTTTCTAAGTTTGATCAATGTCTCATGATTATTTTGGTTGTTATTGCGACTGTAAATTGTTAATTAACAATTGAATTGTTGCTAAAATATTCATTTAATTTTCACCGGCTTCTGCAGTTATAATCTATACCCAGAAAGCTTTTAGTTCACCAAGGTATTTAATTACTGATAAATAATTACTTGCCCAAAAAATTTATTTGAAAATTCGAGATTTTGTTGGGAAAACCCACATTTTCCGAGAAAAATTTTCATCGTAGCAAATCGGGAAAAACATGCTTCTATGTAGAATTAAATTGGGGTGAATTTTTATTTAAGTATTTTTGGTGTAAAGTTAAAATCTTCGGAGTTATAGACCAATAGTTGAAAAAAACACGATTTGGGGGCGCCATTTTGTTAATAAAAAAAGTAGCACACTATCTGCGACCTTTGCATACCTATATTATTAATATATAGGATTATAATATTCGATTCCAGCAATAAAATTGCTGGTATATAACCTTTTTTTGTACTTTACTAATTAGACCAGCGTATTATAACTATTCTTTTTTCAAAATTTAAAGATTATCCAAAAAAACGAAAAATTTATATTTTGTCGATAAAATATTAAATAAGCATCTCATCTTTATAATATTTATAAGTTTGATCAATGTATCATGATTATTTTGGTTATTGTTGCGATCGTAAATTGTTAATTAACAATTGAATTGTTGCTAAAATATTCGTTGAATTTTCACCAGCTTCTGGAATTACAATCTATACCAAGAAAGCTTTGATGTCACTAAGTTATTTAATTATTGATTAATAATTACTTACCTAAAACTTTATTTGAAAATTAGAGTTTTTGTTGGGAAAAATCGCATTTTTCGAGAAAAATTTTCGTGGGAGCAAATCGGGAAAAACATATCTGTATGCAGAATTCAATTGCGGTGAATTTTTGTTTGGGTGTGTTTGTTGTTAAGTTAAAATCTTCGGAGTTATAGAGCAATAATTGAAAAAAATACGATTTGTCGGCGCCATTTTGTTTATAAAGAAAGTAGCACACTATCTGCGGACTTTGCATACCTATATTATTAATATATCGGATCTTATAATTCGATTCCAGTAATAAAATTGCTGGTAAATAACTTTTCCATGAATTTTGCTAATTAGCCCAGAGTAATAGGATGGATATAGATTAAACAGAATAATGCCCTTATTCTGTTATCCTCTCTGTTTAATCTATATCCATCCTATGGAGTTTTAATTAAGTATGCACCTTTAATGCAACTATATAATATTTAAAGGGTTTTTACCATAGTAATTCTTTGGTGTCTCAGCTTGCATCCAACCTGTTTTAACACTGATGATGATTTTTAATAAAATCGAAAACGTTCTGTGATGTAGCCCTTAAAGGGATTTTTAATAAAAATTTTATACCTTTTACAAAGGATTTTTCCAATTTTTGCGATCGATGGTATACAGACAACTACAGTAAAATTTTTCTTTTCCATGTGGATTTTTTAGAAAAAAAAAATGTTTAGGTGACAAATAAGCAATGCTTTTTGCTTAAATTCATTCTTAAAGCTGCTACCTACCTGCCTCTTGGCAGTTTGAACCTCTAATTTAAGCGAAAAGCAATGATTATTTGTCATATAAATATTTTTTCTGTTTTCTGACAGCAGTAAAATGTATTTTGAATTAAACAAATTACATATTATATTCTTTTCGTGTAAATAATTTAATTCAAAATTACGTCTTCTGGCCGCACTGTATAAATCATTGTGGTAATCTTTACATTACTGAAAAGAAATTGAATAGTGTTTCAAACAAATTATCACACGACCCCTATTCTCATTTAAAAAAAATATCGATTACGTCATCACGCCCAGATAGATTACGTCACTAGTATGATAAATATGCCACAAAATCATAATTTAAAAATAAAAATCTATCTGTTTCGGGATTTCTCTCCAAAATCTCTCATTTCCGAAAAAATAAGTTTATTCCATAATTTTGCCCCTTACTATTTACAGTCGAACCCGCTTATAAGAATCCCTGTTATAGGAATATCCCGGTTTATGGAATATAAATTCGAGTTCCCGAAACATTTCCATTTACTCCTTAATAAATATCTGTTTATTGGAATAGGATCTAACTAGATAATACCGCTTATTAGCATATTTTGCAGGTCAAAGAATATTTTTTTATACAATTTACTAAAAATTTAAATTATGTTTGGTATTATGGTTTGTCGTCAACGGCCTGTAGTGCTGGATTAGATATTATTAGGGTAATAAATATTTATTACTTTGTTACGAATACCAATTCGATTTTTAGCATGGCCGACAAATGCATGGGTCATAAAATAATTTTTATTTGTCTACACAAAGGCAGTGTTGCCTGTTATAAAATTGTTAGAAGCAGTTTATTTAGAATTCACTCAGAGAGTACCTACTTGTTTGCAAGATGGAATTATGGCTTTGTTAAATTCGAAAAGAAGAGAATAGAACAAGAATGTAACAATCCATTTCTTGACGCCAATAAAACTTCTATTCAACCAATGGATTAAGGATGACCACACGGATTAACAACGAAAAAGCTATAATTACCAATAATTTCTCAAGAAAAAAAAAGTAATTTTGTTATATATGCATTTTAATAAGAAAATATTTACATATCTACATATTGAATACATTTCATATTAATTATATAATGTATTCATTCACATACATGTAATGTAATTTGGTATTTAACACATACATAGATAAGTACTAGTTACACTACTATATTATTGACGTAAAAAGACCTAAAACCATTTACATACACTGATTATGTAGGTACATATATGATATACATATTGGCATAGTATGTAATAAAACTACATATTGGCATAGTATGTAAAACTACACATTGGCATAGTATGTAAATAATATTATTACGTATATTCGGTAACACTTATTTCGACTAGCCACCAATGATCGGTTATTAGAATATCCCGGTTATAAGAATATTTTTGCCTTGCACAAAGGCTATTCCAATAAGCGGGTTCGACTGTAGATTATAAGAGATAAAACAGTTATTGGACAATAATTGGTAAAATCTGTTATATTATTACCTTTTTATAAACTGGAACCATTTTACCCGAGTTATAGTACAACGACCGCTACCATCCAGTATATTCTACCACGTGGAATCAACACGAGGCTACGCCGCGTCGCAGCGTTGAACATTCTGGACCTAATTGCGACGTATTGGACAGCAAGATCAGCAATTATAAAATTATAAAGACGAAGGACGAAGCAAGTTTTCAATCCTAATAGTAAATTAATAATATTGAAAAATATTAAAAATCACTAAAAGATTTTTAAATTGAAAACTTATTGGTACATTTTCATGGTAACACCTCCAAGACTTCTATAATTTGCAAGTCATATGGATGCTGCAGTGAAGACGAGAGGGAAGGAATTCTACACTTTGCAATTCACATCCCCCGTCTGCAGCCGGCAAAATTCCAACTGAAAGATGCACCTGGTTACTCTACGGAGTAATACGAAAATAAAATAAAAATGTGTACCATTTTTATTCGGTTGCGATGCGAAGACAAACCAATCTTACTTTTTAATTAGAATACGGAGTGCAGTCCAGTTCCTTTAACCCCGATTTTCCATGGAGAACAGTGCCTACGTTTCTTCTGATGAAGCTCCAATAAGAGCAGAAAATCGCGGTTAAAGGAACTGGACTGCACTCCGTATTCTAATTAAAAAGTAAGATTGGTTTGTCTTCGCATCGCAACCGAATAAAAATGGTACACATTTTTATTTTATAAAATTATAAAACACCATGTAAAAATCAACATTTTTCAGTCTGATTAAAAATAATAAAAAGTAGTTTGATTTAAATGTTAAAGTAAAGTCTGATTTTAAATTATTGAGTTGTATCTAAAATCTTTGTTTGTCGAAATAAAAGTTTTAATTGTGAAGTTCAGTTTTTAAAAAAGTGTTTTTCCAAAGAACATTCATAATTCCCGCTTTAGTTCATCCAGAAAACCGACTATAAAAAAATGAAAAATTTGATATTTACGTTATAGGTAACAATATAAAAGAAACAGCCCCTTTTAACAAAAAATGAAGTATTTGATCCAATCCACAAAACTTTGAGTCTCAATTTTCCTGCTAAAGATTTGTCCAACTAGCTGTTACTAAATATTAGTCTAAAGACACAAGATTATAAGGTCGAACTGCATCGATCTGTTTAATAGGTAAACATTATTTGATATACAGTAGAGCGTCGATTATATCCGAACGTCGATCATCCGAACGACCGGTTATCCGAACTCCCGATTCCCGCTCCCCGCACTCGAGTACCGAGAAAGCGTTAGTAATTAACGCTTAAAATATCTTCAATATTGTTATCCAAAAATATGTTGTTGCAAAGACTGCACTTTTTTGTTTAATTGCTATTTGTTATTATCAAGGTATAAACAAATATACAGTTATATAAATATGGTTTTTATTCACTTTTGGATAAATATGTATGACTATATCAGTATAGATCGATTATCCGAACAAATCGGTTTTCCGAACACCCATGTCCCCCAATTAGTTCGGATAATCGAAGCTCTACTGCGTCGAACAATTATAAAAAACAAGGGGTCACACATTATCGAATTCTCTCCAACACATTACAGTTGGAAGTAACAGAAAAAAACGTGATTATTATACATTGAATTTTGAAAATTATGTGTTCCTTGACGGGTATTTGCATATTAAAACGAGTTATATTTTTATGTATGTAGTATAATTGTTTGACGATTACAATACTCTAAATGGATAACTAATCAATGATACTAATAAAGATAATTTGACACAAAACTAATCGATCGTGACAGTATCTTTCTATTTTCACATTAGCATAAAAATGAAAATTGTAATTTCTAGGTTAGTATTTTTTAGCGACGTAAATATAAACAAGAATAAAAATCCGCTAAACGCCGTAAAAATGAGTGGCGCATCCAGCTACAAAAGATCTAATAAGAATATTGCGTGGCGCGAAAATATATTTTCATTTTGATGCAAAACAAAATTCTAGTTTTATTTTAAAAGATTTTTCATAATATTTGCTCAATTTGAAGTAAAACGCGCCACAAAAGAGTAACTTTGATACAGTTTGAATTTTGAAACTCTTTTGTGGCGCGTTTATTTCAAATTTAGCAAACATTATGGAAAAATCTTTTAAAATAAAACTAGAATTTTGTTTTGCATAAAAATGCAAATACATTTTCGCGCCACGCAATATTCATATAAGAGCTTTTGTAGCTGGAATATTGTATGCGCCACTTATTTTTACGGCGTTTAGTGGTTTTTTTATTCTTGTATCAGGAGTTTTTCAAAGTTATTTGTAAATCAAATGTATGAAGTTGAATGCAATGTTTTTCGATTACACGTTAAGCTTTATAAATGGTCGCCTTTGTCGCATTATCTCCCAAATGATCTTGTATGTCCATCAAATGTAAACTAGATTTTTTTCTATTCGAAATAGATTGAAAAAAATATTGGGATGGTCGGTAAATATACTCGGATTGCTCGTTGCCAGCTCAAATTTAGCGTCGTAACCACTACAACTACATAAAACATTTCGGTAATAATCGTTAATTGGATTACACTTTTGTAGCTTAATAAATTCTAAACGGCTTAACCGATTTTGATCACTAAACATGAGTTTGAAACGTATTGACAAGTAGTATCTGATGCATCTAAGGTCAAGTATGATAAATGATAACTAAAGCTATTACAGGAATTATTGAGCTTGAAAAACCGTTTTTTCCCAGAGGAAATACATTTGATCATATTTATGAAGCATATAACTTAAACATTCGAATTTTCCCGAATATGAGGTATACACCGTTAGATTCGTCTAGAGTCCGTTAACAAACGCTCAGTTATTGGCGCAATTCGTAGGTTGAAATTTTGAGTAATTGTCGAAAAACCAAAATTTTCAAAGTTTGTTTTTCAGTTTTTCGGCTATACTGAGCCGCGTGTATGTCTGATCTTGACGGCTTAGATATAATTTGAAAGCATAACTCAACAGTATTGATTTGGTGTATTTGCGGTTTTCCTGTCTCTTCTGGAACCGAAGATATATTATACCCCCAAAAAATATGCCATTTTGTAACTACCAAGTACTATAACAGGCTTATGGTTGGTCAAAATTTAAAAACTACACCGGTTCTGAATCGGCCCTGACCCCCTCTTCAAGCACAGAAAAAAAAATCAGATCGGTTTAACTTTTCCACACACATACATATCCACAAACATTTTCCCTTTTTTAAATAGAAATTGAGTCATATTTCTGAGCTCGGTAACTTTTGAATGGTATAACCGATTTTCAAAATTAGACATGCTTTGAAAAAGTAATGATTAGTACTATTAGAAGCCGTAAAGGTCGGACTTAAATTTCCGAAATTTTTGGGAGTTTTGGTGATGAGAACGAAAAACAGACTCTAAATAGGAAGGGCCGTAAAATCCACACCCTTGGACCAAAATGGATGATTGACATATGAATGGGTAAGTCTTCTCCTGAAGTTTAAGATGGGAGTTGGCCCAATTTTCAATTCAGTCAGATTTAGAAAATCGAAAATTTCGTGTATATATAGTGTCGCGTGTAGGGGGGTGTGTATGTGCGCAACTGACGAGAACTGCCGTTCTCTGGTAATTTTATTTATTGCGTTCTTGAGTCTTAAAAATCGTCATTTTTCGTTTTATTAGTTTTAAATTACTTATAACTCTTATAACTTATAACTTTTATAAGAAAAATTACACAAGACATTGTGTGACCTAAAAAATCTATTATCTGCCTTGGGCGATTTTTTTTAATTATTAAAAAACTTATTTTTTAATTATTAATTAATTATAGCCAGAACAAAATTATATCGGACATCCCTTTGTTTTTTATAATAATTGTTAACATGCTAAATTACACATCAAATTATAAGATTAGCGCAGTTCGACATCATGATTTATAATCGGATCCTCTACTATAGTAGTAAATATCCAACGGTCCACTGAAGATAAGGTTTTCTGGCACCATCATTTTAAGTAAAATCGGTTAAAGGTCTTCAACCATTTTTATACGATTATCGGGTTAAAAATAATAATAATGTCCTGTTAATACCCTTTTTTAGCTAATTTTACAAGTCTCACACATTTCTGTGAAAAAGAAATACGGAATTCCCGTGACTTTGACCCGCCCAGGTCTCTGGCGATACTTTTGAGTTTCATTGACCCCGATAACCCTCGATATGTTTTCTGCAGTGGCATCAGTGGGCCTTTTAAAATTATTTCAATTTAAGGCCAAAAATGCAGTATTTTTCGAACTTTCGTGTACCAGTAAAAAGTAAAGCATGTTTAACGATTTGGATTTAACTGATTCATACAGCACATTTAAAACCTAATGACGCTTTCTGTATGTTAATTTACTATTACTACTTTACTCTTATTGGTGACCTACAAAACCGTAAAGCGCCTAACAATTCTTAAGTTTCAATAAATGGTTATAGCTATTATAAAAATAAACCTTCAACCTTGATATTGCGTGGAAAGTTGGGTCTTATAGCGCTAAAAATATAGCTAAAATTAATTTCAGAGTAATTTATGAATTATCCAGAGTTATTCATTTGTTGATCCCAAACAACTTTTTTGCAATTACATGTAAACAAAAATAAACTCTCAATGATTCTATCGGTAGCATAAACAAGAGAGAGAGAGAGAGAGAGAGAGAGAGAGAGAGAGAGAGAGAGAGAGAGAGAGAGAGAGAGAGATATTCTATCGAAGTTAGTTTCTAGATAGAGATATTCTATCAAAGTAATTTAAAAAAAGTTACAAAAAACTATTTCAAGCATTAGGATAACTTTTTTGCTATTCCCAGCAAAAATTTATTTCTTATATTAGAAAAGGTGGCATTTTATCTTTTCGTCTTCTTACGATGTATATTCATTCCGGATGTTGGCCATCAGCATGACTATCCTAACTTTGATTGCTGCTATTCGGAATAGTTCGGTTTTTCAAGTTTTGAAGCCAAGATATTTTTCTCTCCTGGGTTCTCTTTTTCCAAATATCTTTGAAGAATCTCGTCCTGAAGAATCAGTTGCAATAAGACATATCTCTGATCATTACTCATAACATGGCCAAAATACTCTAGTTTGAGCTCTTTGATGGTGTTAATAATCTCGCATTCCTTGTCCATTCTACATAGGACCTCAACATTAGTCACACTTTCCACCCAGGAAATTCATAAAATGCGTCTGTCACACCACATCTCGAATGCTTTGAGTTTTCTTAATACTCTGGGCTAATTAGCAAAATTCATGGAAAAGTTATTTACCAGCAATTTTATTGCTGGAATCGAATTATAAGATCCTATATATTAATAATATAGGTATGCAAAGTCCGCAGATAGTGTGCTACTTTTTTAATAAACAAAATGGCGCCGAAAAATCGTATTTTTTTCAATTATTGCTCTATAACTCCGAAGATTTTAACTTTACAACTAAAACACCTTAATAAAAATTCACCGCAATTAAATTCTGCATAGAGATAGGATTTTCACGATTTGCTCAGACGAAAATTTTCCTCGGAAAATGCGGGTTTTCCTAACAAAAACTCTAATTTTCAAATAAAGTTTTAGGTAAGTAATTACTCATCAATAATTAAATAACTTAATGACATTAAAGCTTTCTTGGTATAGATTGTAATTCCAGAAGCCGGTGAAAATTAAACGAATATTTTAGCAACAATTCAATTGTTAATTAACAAATTACGGTCGCAATAATAACCAAAATAATCATGATACATTGATCAAACTTATAAAGATTATAAAGATGAGATGCTTATTTAATATTTTATCGACAAAATATAAATTTTTCTTTTTTGTGCATAATCTTTAAATTTTGAAAAAAAAATAGTTATAATACGCTGGTCTAATTAGTAAAGTACAAAGAAAGGTTATTTACCAGCAATTTTATTGCTGGAATCGAATTATAAGATCCTATATATTATTAATATAGGTATGCAAAGTCCGCATATAGTGTGCTACTTTTTTTATAAACAAAATGGCGCCGACAAATCGTATTTTTTTCAATTATTGCTCTATAACTCCGAAGATTTTAACTTTATACCTAAACACTCAAATAAAAATTCACCCCAATTTAATTTTGCATAGAGGCATGTTTTTCACGATTTGCTCCGACGAAAATTTTCCTCGGAAAATGTGGGTTTTCCCAACAAAATCTCGAATTTTCAAATAAATTTTTTGGGCCAGTAATTATTTATCAATAATTATATAGCTTGGTGAAATAAAAGCTTTCTTGTTATAGATTATAAGTTCAGAAGCCGGTAAAAATGAAACGAATATTTTAGCAACAATTCAATTGTTAATTAACAATTTACAGTCGCAATAACAACCAAAATAATCATGAGACATTTATCAAACTTAGAAAGATTATAAAGGTGTGATGCCTATTTAATATTTTGTCGACAAAATATAAATTTTTCATTTTTTTGCATAATCTTTAAATGTTTAAAAAAATTGTTATAAACAAATTAACATTTCTCAGAAATTGTTTATTATATTCTAATTTAAAAAAATATTTAAAATGCGTATTTCATAGGTCTTGAAAATGAATGCTTTAAAAAAATTTTCCAACCATTTGCAAAAAAGTTATGAAGCAGCAAAGTAAATATACGAAAACTCCGTTGTTTATAATTTGTTTTAATTGTTTCAAAGCTTAAAAGTGAGTCTATGGTACAACCTAATTACTCACAAAGAATGTCAAAAATTAGTGCAATGGTTATATTTTAATCAAAGATTAAAAATACTTTTTTTTGTAATTTTTAGCGCAAACGTAGGCCTGATACAGAGTCGGAGCTAAAATGTTCACTCGAAGCGAGTGACACGCAGCATGCATTATTTATTAAAAGTGTACATCACGCGGCTGGTCGTCGCTCAGAGTGAAAATTTTAGCTACAGTACTGTGTTACTCTACTTTCGCGCGTGTAAATTACAAAAGAATATATTTATAATCTTTAATTAATATATAACCATTAAACTGAGAATCGATATTTTTTTTGTAAATAATTAGCTTGTACTTTAAACTCACTTCTACGCTTTGAAAGAATTTAAAAAAAATATAAACACAGTAGTAATCGTATGTTAATTTTGCTGTTTCATAACTTTTTACAAATGGTTGCAAAAAAGTTTTAAAGCATTCATTTTAAAGATATTTAAAATGCGCATTTTAGCTATTTTTTAAAATTGTAATATAATAAAAACTTTCTGAGAAACGTTAATTTGTTTATAACTATTTTTTTTAAACATTTAAAGATTATGCAAAAAAATAAAAAATTCATATTTTGTCGACAAAATATTAAATAGACATCTCATCTTTATAAGATTTCAAAGCTTGATCAGTGTATCATAATTATTTTGGTTATTATTGCGACCGTAAATTATTAATTAACAATTGAATTGTTGCTAAAATATTCGTTTAATTTTCATCAGCTTCTGGAACTATAATCTAAACCAAGAAGGCTTTAAAGTCACCAAATTACTTAATTATTGGTAGATAATTACTTATCTAAAACTTTATTTGAAAATTAAAGATTTTGTTGGGAAAACCCGCATTTTCCGAGGAAAATTTTCATCGGAGCAGATCGGGAAAACGCGTCTCTATGCAGAATTTAATCACGGTGAATTTTTATTTGGGTATTTTTGTTGTAAAGTTAAAATCTTCGGAGTTATAGAGCAATAATTGAAAAAAACACGATTTTCGTGCGCCATTTTGTTTATACAAAAAGTAGCACACTATCTGAGGACTTTGCATACCTATATTATTAATATATAGGATGTTATAATTCGATTCCAGCAATAAAATTGCTGGTAAATAACTTTTCCCAAAAATGGCCTATTCTCCGGTAATCAGCCCAGACTATAACCCTTATCCGGGCAAGGTGGGTCCAACGGGCCCGAGACGCCAATTCTATTATCATAAACTGATAAAAAAATTTTTATTGAATTTTATGCATCACTGAATTTGTTTAGAAGCATGCTTCCTTCAACATAGTCATGAGCTATTCAAAATATTCATTATCATTTTTGAAATTATTGCGTCGAAAAAATTTTGTCACGTAAAGGGGCAACACGGGCCTGTCGGACCCTATTTTTATTTATACCTAAAGTCTAAATCTTCGTTACTGAAGTTGATCTGGCAGTCAGGTAATGTTTTTGTGGATCATCTAAACGACTTTTCTGATTCCGGAAATCCAATAATAAAGTATAAACGTGTAAGAAACAATGTAAACGTCTCTTTGATGTGAACATTAAAAAGATGCTTATAATAGGTGTTATATCTATTCTAAATGAATTTTAAAAACTAATAATCATTGTTGGAATGTTAGGTGGTATCTATACATATTTTGAAATAAATAATGCATCTGCTATCAGTCGTTTGATATCGATGTTAGTGTCGACAACTAAGCTCCTAAAATTATATTGAATTACAGTGAAAGTAGATAGTGTGAATAAAATGTCCCGAAAACCATTATCAGCTGCAGAACTGTAAGATATTGCTAATAATTTATGTGATTCCGATGATGAAGAATCTCCTGAAGTAGGTGGCATTGAAAGTGACTCTGAAATTGAAGATCATCTTTCGGAAGCAAGTGAAGAGGATGATCAGCAAGTAGTATTAAGTGATAATGAAAAAGAATGTGTAGCTATAAGTTCCCAGATTTCAGAGTGTGTAATTTTTGAAACTAAGAATGGAATTAACTGGAAAAGTCAACCACAACCGACAGGACGTATGCGATCCTGCAACATAATAAAAAGCAAAGTGCACAAAGTAATGTTAGCCCCTGGTCAAAGTGTAGATGATCCTGTTGATTCCTTTTGTTTGTTTGTGGACGAAAAAATTGTGAACGAAATAGTGAAGTGTACAAATAAAGAAGCCGAAAAAGTCCTGGGGATAGAGAACTGGAAATATTGCAACTCTACAGAGCTATATGCCTTTATTGGACTACTACTAATTGGAGGGCACATGAGCGGCAAAATCCATAATGTCGATATACTTTGGAGTAAGTTTTATGGACCTACTATATTTAAAGCTACCATGGGGTAAAAACGATTCAAAAATTTGCCAAGATTTGTTCGATTTGACGATAAGAACACGATGTGTGAAGGAAGAATGAACGACAAATTAGCAGCAATACGTGATGTGTGGAATCAAGTCAACCAAAACTTTCAGAAATACTATTTACTACCGTGTGAATAAATATTTTTTCTACAAAAGTTTTCTTGCATTTCATTATTTTGGGCAAATCCAATCTTGGTCATATTTCTGAGCTCGGTAACTTTTGAATGGTATAACCGATTTTCAAAATTAGATATGCGTTAGAAAGGTAATGATCAGTTCTATGAGAAGCCGCAAAGGTCGGAGTTAAATTTTCGAAGTTTGTGGGAGTTTTGGGGACGAGAACGAAAAACAGACCCTAAATAGGAAGGGCTGTAAAATCCACACCCGTGGACCAAAATGGATGTTTGACATATGAATGGATGAGCCTTTTCTTGAACATTAAGATGGGAGTTGGCCCAATTTTCAATTCAGTCAGATTTAGAAAATCGAAAATTTCGTGTATATATAGTGTCGCGTGTAGGGGAGTGTGGATGTGCGCCATAACATAGAAAATACATAGCATCGTGACTTCTGAAAAGAGACTTGATCGTTATGAATGTTGATCCCGCTTTTGCCATGCGTTGTTTTATTTTACTTGAGTGGTTCCGTTGGCTGTCTATGTTGATACAAAGGTACGTGTAGCTGTCCATCAACAGCCGTCAATTATTGGTTGTTGCTTAACCAAAAGCTGTGTACTTAATATTTTGCGCTTACCGACTACCATGTACTTTATTTTTCTCGTATTGAGATCAAGTCCGTGTTCTCTACTTATATCTGATATGCGCGACATCCTTCTTTGTAAACCATCTAAACTCTAAACTATCTGCAAAAACTACTGCGTCGTCGATATATCTAATGTCGCCGACAAAATTTATTGGAAATATTTTTGCAATATGTAAAATAGATTTTTCTCATTTTTCCGCATTGTTAGAGTGTTTTATCAAATATTTACTTTCAAATCCGTTTAAAACGCTTTACTCTTTAGTAGTTGAAAATGCATTTTTGACCTTAAATTGTAAATAATGTAAACAGTCCACCGAACCGACTGCAGGATACATTGAAGTTTTGGTTATTATCGAGGTCCATTCATAGAACTAAAAAAACTCGTCAGATACCTTGCCGGGTCAAAGGCCCCAACAGGGTGCTTTTTTACCTTATTTCTCTGGATTAGCAGTGTTGTCAAGCACACATGACATATCTGAATTGAAAAAGTTTACAAAAATATTATCAATCGTATAGTAGTGATATTGGTATTTGTTACTCTTTTGGGTAATTTTTTAAGTTTTATGTACCTATACAGGGTGTTTTATTGGGAAACGGAAATACTTTAACGGTGAATAGAGGTCACCGAGCCGGTTCTAGATATACTACATTTTTTGTCCTACCGACTTTGATAACCGAGTTACAGGGTGTTTTATCGATTTTGCCCATTTCTTTCCTAAGCCATAACTTTAGAACCACCCTGTATATTTTTTTGATATTTGGTAACCATGTGTCTCATTTAAAACCCAAACGACTGGCATACTAACCATAAGAAAAATCCAGGTCCGGATTAATAAAAAATTATAAAGTAATTCTGACCTTAAAACAACACCCTGTATATTCAAATTTTGAAAATCTGTTTGAACATTTGAAAAGAGCACAAAACTATGTTTAATGGTTCGCTTCAATTTTTCGGCCAGACAATTTTATGACTTTAATTTTGAAATTATATTAAATTTTTTAAGAACTCTGACAATAAAAAACAGGTATTAGTGACTTTTAGTTATAAATTATTAAAGTTAACGAATAAACACTTACTTTAAAAATAAATCAATACTTATGTACCACATTGGAACGACCCAATTACTAACGACAAGAAAAATCCAGGTCCGAATTAACAAAAAAATATAAAGTAATTGTGACCTTGAGCCAACACCCTGTATATGGAAATTTTGAAAATTTGTCTGCGCATTTTAAAAGATCATGAAAACTGTGATTAAAGGTTCATTTTAATTTTTTGCGCCGTTGATTTAATTACATCAATTTTGAAATTATATTGAAATTATAAAGAAATCTGAGATTAAAAACCAGGTATTATTAACTTTAAGGGCCGGTTGTTCGAACGCTAATCAACAATGATCTTTATCAAATAAATAATTACTGTCAATATCAATTGTTAAAACATAATTAATTACAATTCTGAGACTATAATCAATTAATATAACAATAATTATTAACATAATTAATAATAAATCTCATAATTGTAATTAATTATGTTTTCAGCAACCCAAACAAAGTTGACATTGACAGTTTTGGTGACAGTAATTAAATATTTAATAATGATCATTGTTGATTAGCGTTCGAACAACCGGCCCTTAATAATTTAATGGTAATGAATCAACACTTATTTTAAAAATACCTTATACTTATTTACTATGGAATACATGGCTTTATGGATTCTCTTTATTTGTAGCTATATGCACATAATTAAAAATTAGAATTGCGAGAATTGGGATATTTTAATGATTTAGTAAAGGATTAAAAAAAACAGCTATATCTAATAAAAAAAATTCGTTTAAACAAATACATAAACATAAATTAAAAATATTTGAACTGTAACAGTAGCTCAAAATGTGCGCCATTTAGTTCAATGCGTTTTCTTGCTCGTTTTAAAAGATTTCGAATCGATTTTCTAATTACATTGGGATTGTTCTTAATTTTTCTGGCAGCTTCGTGTCACCTTGACAGAATTAATAAATATAAAACCATACTGAAGTAAAAACTTCTTTTGTATATTGGTATAAAAAGTTTTATTAAAAAACATAAAAGTCCTCCAAAAGGATTTGCAAAACGTTTTCAATCTGAATCAGATCATCCTCAGTGCGTTCTGCTTCATAAAAGAAACTAGCTACTTATTTAAAAAGGTTACATCGATATAAATGGTTTACATAATAATTAAGTGATATTTGTAGCGACTTCAAGTCGATGTTACAAGATGAAATGTGCTAGGAGTGCTCAAAGGGCAACATGGTTCCCTGCTCGTTAAGAACTCGTGGTTCTTGCCAGTTCAATGGACACAGACCAACTAATAAATATAATTTCAAAATTGCCGTAATTAAATTATCTGCGCTAAAATTGACATGCACCTTTTAACGCAGTTATTTATGCTCTTTTAAAATACGCAAACAAATTTTCAAAATTTCAATATTCAGGGTGTTGTTTTAGGGTCACAATTACTTTATATTTTTTTTGTTAATCCGGACCTGGATTTTTCTTGTGATTATTAATTGGGTCGTTCCAATGTGGTAAATAAGTATTGATTATTTTTAAAATTAGTATTTATTCATTAACTTTAATAATTTATAACTAAATGTTAATAATATCTGCTTTTTAATGTCAGAGTTCTTAAAAAATTCAATATAATTTCAAAATTAAAGTCATAAAATTGTCTGGCCGAAAAATTGAAGCGAACCAATAAACTTGCTTTTTGTGTTTTTTTTTAAATATGCAAACAGATTTCCAAAATTTGAATATACAGGGTGTTGTTTTAAGGTCACAATTACTTTACAATTTTTGGTTAATCCAGACCTGGATTTTTCTTATGGTTAGTATCTCGGTCGTTTGGGTTTTGAATGAGACATATGTGTACCAAATATAAAAAATATACAGGGTCGTTCTAAAGTTATGGCTTAGGAAAGAAATGGGAAAATCGAAAAACACCCTGTAACTAGGTTATAAAAGTCGGTAGGGCAAAAAATGTAGTATATCCAGAACCGGCTCGGTGACCTTTATTTACCATTAAAATATTTTCGTTTCCCAATGAAACACCCTGTATAATTTAATAAATTGCTATAGACCGAGAGAAAGTTAAGTATTTTAAAACGTTCGTTATTAATTTTTGAAATCAGTTTTGGTATTATTATTATTATAAAAATCCACAAGGAAAAAGTTTTCCTGTAGTTGGCTGTATACCATGTGATACAAAAAACAATAAATCCTGTATAAAACGTATATTTAAAACACCCTCAAAAGGGCCACATCAAATTCACATAACTAGTTTTCGACTGGTTTACCAGTCATCATCAGTGCTTACGTGCAATGTACATGCTAACCACCAAGATAGTATTATACAAAAATATGTGGGTCAAAGCCCAGTAAAAGTAGTCCGTCAAGGAAACATAGGTATAAAATGCTACCTTAAGCCTGGATGTTTAAAATATAATCTAATTTGCCCTAGGTAACATCTGAGATCTAGATATGACTTGTTCACATGTTGGAAGTGAGACGGCAAGTGAGACTTGATGGACGGTTCCTTGAAGTACAAGAACATATCTACGTAAATAAACATAGACCAAAACTCAAAATCTGAAATATACGATTACTCTGGGCTAATTAGCAAAATTTATGGAAAAGTTATTTACCAGCAATTTTATTGCTGGAATCGAATTATAAGATCCTATATATTAATAATATAGGAATGCAAAGTCCGTATATAGTGTGCTACTTTTTTTATAAACAAAATGGCGCCGACAAATCGTATTTTTTTCAATTATTGCTTTATAACTCCGAAGATTTTAACTTTACAACAAAAACACCCAAATACAAATTCACCGCAATTAAATTCTGCATAGAGATATGTTTTCCACGATTTGCTCCAACAAAAATTTTCCTCGGAAAATGCGGGTTTTCCTAACAAAAACTCTAATTTTCAAATAAAGTTTTAGGTAAGTAATTATTAATCAATAATTAAATAACTTAGTGACATCAAAGCTTTCTTGGTATAGATTGTAATTCCAGAAGGCGGTGAAAATTAAACGAATATTTTAGCAACAATTCAATTGTTAATTAACAATTTACGATCGCAATAATAACCAAAATAATCATGATACATTGATCAAACTTATAAAGATTATAAAGATGAGATGCTTATTTAATATTTTATCGACAAAATATAAATTTTTCTTTTTTTTTGCATAATCTTTGAATTTTGAAAAAAAAATAGTTATAATACGCTGGTCTAATTAGTAAAGTACAAAGAAAGGTTATTTACCAGCAATTTTATTGCTGGAATCGAATTATAAGATCCTATATATTATTAATATAGGTATGCGAAGTCCGCAGATAGTGTGCTACGTTTTTTATAAACAAAATGGCGCCCACAAATCGTATTTTTTTCAATTATTGCTCTATAACTCCGAAGATTTTAACTTTACACCAAAAACACTCAAATAATAATTCACCCCAATTTAATTCTACATAGAGGCATGTTTTTCCCGATTTTCTCCGACGAAAATTTTCCTCGGAAAATGTGGGTTTTCCCAACAAAATCTCGAATTCCCAAATAAATTTTTTGGGCCAGTAATTATTTATCAATAATTATATAGCTTGGTGAAATAAAAGCTTTCTTGGTATAGATTATAAATTCAGAAGCCGGTGAAAATGAAACGAATATTTTAGCAACAATTTATTTGTTAATTAACAATTTACAGTCGCAATAACAACCAAAATAATCATGAGACATTGATCAAAGTTAGAAAGATTATAAAGGTGTGATGCTTATTTAATATTTTGTCGACAACATATAAATTTTTCATTTTTTTGCATAATCTTTAAATGTTTAAAAAAAATTGTTATAAACAAATTAACATTTCTCAGAAATTGTTTATTATATTCTAATTTTAAAAAATACTTAAAATGCGTATTTCATAGGTCTTGAAAACTAATGCTTTAAAAAATTTTTCCAACCATTTGCAAAAAAGTTATGAAACAGCAAAGTAAATATACGATCATTCCGTTGTTTATAATTTGTTTTAATTGTTTCAAAGCTTAAAAGTGAGTCTATGGTACAATCTAATTACTCGCAAAGAATGTCAAAAATTAGTGCAATAGTTATATTTTAATCAAAGGTTAAACTACTTTTTTTTGTAATTTTTAGCGCAAAAGTAGGCCTGATACAGAGTCGGAGCTAAAATGATCACTCGAAGCGACTGACACGCAGCATATATTATTTATTAAAAGTGTACGTCTCGCGGCGGATCGTCGCTCCGAGTGAAAATTTTAGCTACAGTACTTTATTACTCTACTTTCGCGCGTCTAAATTACAAAAAAATATATTTATAATCTTTAATTAAAATATAACTATTAAACTGATAATCTATATTTTTTGTAAATAATTAGCTTGTACTTTAAACTCACTTATACGCTTTGAAAGAATTAAAAAAAATTATAAACACCCTAGTAATCGTATGTTTATTTTGCTGTTTCATAACTTTTTTGCAAATGGTTACAAAAAAGTTTTAAAGCATTCATTTTCAAGATATTTGAAATGTGCATTTTAGCTATTTTTTAAAATTAAAATATAATAAAAACTTCCTGAGGAACGTTAATTTGTTTATAACTATTTTTTTTAACATTTAAAGATTATGCAAAAAAATAAAAAATTTATATTTTGTCAACAAAATGTTAAATAGGCATCTCATCTTTATAAGATTTCAAAGTTTGATCAGTGTATCATAGTTATTTTGGTTATTATTCCGACCGTAAATTATTAATTAACAATTGAATTGTTGCTAAAATATTTGGTTAATTTTCACCAGCTTCTGGAACTATAATCTAAACCAAGAATGCTTTTAAGTCACCAAATTATTTAATTATTGGTAGATAATTACTTATCTAAAACTTTATTTGAAAATTAAAGATTTTGTTGGGAAAACCCGCATTTTCCGAGGAAAATTTTCGTCGTATCAGATCGGGAAAAACACGTCTCTATGCAGAATTTAATCACGGTGAATTTTTATTTGAGTGTTTTTGTTGTAAAGTTAAAATCTTCGGAGTTATAGAGCAATAATTAAAAAAAACACGATTTTCGGGCGCCATTTTGTTTATAAAAAAAGTAGCACACTATCTGAGGACTTTGCATACCTATATTAATAATATCTAGGATCTTATAATTCGATTCCAGCAATAAAATTGCTGGTAAATAACTTTTCCCAAAAATGGCCTATTCTCCGATAATCAGCCCAGACTAGATAGAGTAGCTATTGTTGTGAAGTCCGAACCGCCTTAAAGTTAAATAATCTGACAAAATTCAATAACTAACAAGCTGAAAATGCGAGCATTATCATAACGAAAACTTTGTTTATTTACGTATTTTAATTCATAATATGGAAAATTGCTATTATGAAAAGTTATTTAGAATTAAAAATTATGTTTTAATATGCAATTATATCGTTCTAATTTAAATGTTGTGAACTATAAAGGTAGGGGAACAAGGGCTTGTTGTAACAGGGGTAAGTAGTAACACGGCTTGTTCATAGGTGATTTAACCGTTTTTAACTAATTTAGCTGACTCAATCTTATTCTCTTATCGCCCTGTAAATGACACCGTCTAACCAGGCATCCTTCGATAGTTGCAAATAGTAGTTTTGTGCACGTGCTTCATTTGGATGAGGTAATTTAAAATTTGACTCTAATAAAATTTTGGTTATCGCTATTGTTTTAAACGGAAATGAAACTTTCGGTGTTCATTTCTTTTCTAAATTTAGTTATACTTTCATGTTGCTTAACGATTTTACGATTAGTAAGATATTTTTACAGTTATTTTAATAAATATACAAAAGTGTGTTACGGGGCATGTTGTAACAAAACGTTGGGGCTTGTTGTAACATGTTACAAATTGCGCTGAATCTTACTAAATTTATGATCTACAACATAAAAACGTATTATTTAGTTTAGTAATAGTCCAGAATGAGACAACATAAAAGAAAATCAGAAAAGGCAACTCAATCAAAGCAAGAAAGTGAAGTCTACCAGTTAGGTTCAGCGGAAATTTTAGATAATCAATGTAGCATAAAGCAAGCAAGTAAATCAGCACGGAATGAGTCATGTATCTTGATACCGATATAGAAAAAATGAAAAATATTAAGAGTGTATAAGTGGGCTGTACTAAACCAGGGATAGATTTTACAGCCGAAGAAGAGAGTAAAATGGCTTCGTATATTCTGAAGTGCACCGAAATATATTTTGGACTAATTCCCATGAAGATGCGAAAACTGCCTTACCAATGTGCTGTGAAACTCAGTGCTAAGCAACTTCTTTCTTCTTGGTATCAAAATTATACGGTTGGTCCAGATTGGGTCCAAAATTTTATGCGTAGAAATCTACATTTATGTTTAAGAGCACCGGAAGCCACGTTATTAAGTCGAGCAACATCTTTCAACAGGACCAACGTTGGTATTTTCTTCAAAATATTCCAAAAATTCAAATTTTCGTAATGTTACAACCTGCCCCAATAGATGTTATAACTAGCCCCAAGTGCGGGGTAAGTTGTAACAATGCACTTTTTTTGGTAAAATGCTAGTTGATTAAAAAATACCAGTCTTTTTAACTTTTCTTCAGCTCAATTTTATTCAGAAAGAGTTAAACTAACGTTTAGTGTTTAATTAGTGATAATTGGGAAAATAGCTGTCAAGATATATTTGATTTTATGAAAATTGTTACAACTAGCTCCCTGCTCCCTACTTTACTCTTGATCGAAATTCATATTTTTTATGCCTGTCTACTTAAGTTGGACACATATGGGAAACTTTTTTATTATTAATTTTACGAAAAAAAGTTTTTCTTTATAAAAAGTTCTGCATGCCCCAAAACCTAAGATTCAGTCATCAGATATGAAATTTTCTCAATATTATACGAGGTATGTCAAAAAATATGAATTTCGGTCAAGGATAAAGTACCTTTATTTCCCTCAATATCGAAAATTCTTATGATAAAAAGTTGTTTGGAATTAAAAACTAAGATTAAATATGCAATTACATGCTTCTAATTGGAAAAAAAATTCTCAAATTTAGGGATACCCAACATCGTTTTTAATTATTACAAATATGATAACTCGTTTATTATTCATTTTATGAAAAAAAGTTATTCTTCATAAAAAGCTTTGCATGGTCTAAAATCTAAGACACAACCATGAAATATCAACTTTTATTAATTTTATACGAGGTGTGTCAAAAGATATGAAATTCGCTCAAGATTATAGTACCTTTATATCTCACAATATTTCAACTAGAAGGATGTTATTTCATACTGAAACATAGTTTTTAATTCTAAACAACTTTTTTAATATCCGTTTTCAATATTGTGAAAAATAAAGGTACTTTACTCTTGAGTGAAATTCATATTTTTTGACATACCTCGTATAAAATTAATAAAATGTGATATCTGATGACTGAATCTTAGGTTTTAGAGCATGCAGAACTTTTTATAAAGAATAACTTTTTTTCGTAAAATGCATAAAAAAAAAGTTTCCCATATGTCTCCAACTTAAGTAGACACGCTGTATACTTCGTATAAAATTAATAAAATTTGATATATTATGATGGTTGCATCATAAATCTTACACCATGAAGAGCTTTTTATCAAGAATAACTTTTCTTCGTCAAATTAAAAATAAAAGAGTTATAAATGAAAATGTTGTTGGTATTCATAATTTGAGAAAATTTTTCAAATTTTTTTTCCATTAGAACGATGTAATTGCACATATCAGACCATATAATCAGACCATATAATAATTATTTATTCCAAACAACATTTCATATAGTCGGTTCGCTAAACTCAGACGCAACTGGCTAGTGATTTTAGTGAGTAATTTTACCAATTTGGCAAAAAAATAATTAGTAAATAGTTTATAATTACTAAATAATTAGTAATCTTGCTAATTTTGGCAAAATTGGCAAAAAAATTACCTACTACAATCACTAACTGTCTGAGCTTAGCGAACCGACTATAATAACAATTTTCATTTCATAACAAATGGAACAGTCCATTTATCATTAGGTACTCCCATTAAAGGGGAGGCCGTATACTCGTATAAACCCTTTTAAAATTGTTAATAAAGTATTGCTTTCAAAATATATAGTCCAAGTAATGAAGCTTAAAATAGGACAAAACCTCGCAATTTTTACAGAATGGATCGATTTGCTTGAAAATTTGAGGATAGATAGTAGATAGTTCAAGGATCAAAATCTATATGATGCCGACAGGCGCTTTTACCATGGGGGTGGTTGCCACCCCACTTGGAAATTTTTTATTATATTTTGATAACAAAAGTTGGTAAAAACATTCATTCTAAGCCAAAAACGTTATATACATTTTTTTGATAAAATTAATAATATCCGACTTATTCGCTATCGAAAGTGTTAGTTTAAAATCGAAAAAATCAATGTTTTTAATCAATTTTCTGGTAATAACTCAAAAAGTTCTCATTTTATCAAAACAACTTTGCTAAACAAAAATGTACCTTTTCAAAAAATAAACAAAAACTTTTTTTTTATTTTCTTTAAGACCAATAGTAATCGAGCTATACTTTATTTTATGTTAGCTCTTCTTCGTCAAATGCTAAAAATTGTAGTTTCAAAGTCAAAAGACGGGAAAACTATGCATTTTTCGAGAACTTGTTCAAACTAATTTAAAGTATTTACAAATATCTGTCTCCAGGAATAAAAAAAAGTCTCTAGCTCAAAAATAAAGTGACTTATAATGAAAAGAATGTCAGTCTCTATTTTTTCAGTAAAAAAGTGATCTGAAGCAACCCCCTAATCACCACCCTAATTAATATTAGTCATTGACCTTATTTGGTCTTCTTTATTTATGTATTATTAATAGGTTCTAGAAGTTTGACCGGCTTATAATGATTAGATTTTAAATAAATGGAGTTAAAAGCGAATAACGAGTTTTTGGAGTTTGGTAAAAAATGGTTTTTTCTTCAGAATAGAAAGATTAGTATCAGAGATAAGAAAAAATAATTCAATATAATATTGTAGCTTATGTAATTCACAATAACTTGGTTTGCAAAAATTTTTTCTACGTTAAAAATTGAGTGAGCTATTGACAATTAAAACTTGTAATAACATGCGAAAACCACCTTTACCAACCCTTTCAAAGTCACCAATTTTTGTGACTGAGGATCTTAAAAGGATTTAATATCAACAGCCTTATAGACCTTGTAAATACCTACAAAATTCTTTTTTAAAAATGAAAAAGTTACGGTTAAAAAATCAATACATTTTTTTGAAAAAAAAAGAGAAGTCAAATTGGAAGCATAATAATGTAAGTTAGCGGTGTTTTTAGTCATTGGCCTTATTCAGTCATCTTTATTTATGTATTAGCAGGAGATTCTAGAAGTTTGACTGGCTTAGAATAATTAGTTTTTAAAAAACTGGAGTTAAAAGCGAATAACGAATTTTTGTAATTTGGTAAAAGATGCCATTTTCTTCAGAATAGAAAGATTAGCATCAGATATACTAAAAAATATTTAAATACGAAATTGTAGGTTATTTAATTCCCAAGAACTTCGTGTTAAAAAATTTTTTCTATGGTAAATTTGAGTGAATAATAAATGAGTATATATCGAAAAACATTGATTTTTTCGATATAAAACTAACACTTTCGATAGCGAATAAATCTAAAACTATTAATTTTATCAAAAAAATGTATAGAAGATTTTTTGCTTAGACTGAATGCTTTTATCAAGTTTTGCGGTCAAAATATAATAAAAAATTTCCACCCCGAGATGGGGTGGCAACCACCCCCATGCTAAAAGCGCCTTTTAGCCTCATATAGATTTTGATCCTTGGACTATCCACTACATATTCTCAAATTTTCAAGCAAATCTATCCATTCTGTAAAAATTGCGAGGTGAAAAGCTTCGGTTCCTGGATTAATACTCAAATTGTATTTTTGAACATCGTATTTATTTTATATAATAATTAAATTCACTATCAAATGTCATTGATATTTTATTAATACTTTATTTAAAATTTAGTTTGACATTCACGAAGTGTCAAACTGAAATGTAAATAACCTGCTTTGCTTAACAAATTCAGATTTAAAAAACTAGTCTACTTACTAGCAACGATTTCAGCTGACGTTTAGTGTGTCGGCAGAAAATAAAAGGATTGTGACGTCACATTTTAGATTTTGAGGTCGATTATCTCGAAGACGATTAAAAATATCGAAATTCCGTTTTCAGATTTTGATTCAGAAGACAAAACTACATAAGTATCCATCGATAAATCTGCTTTAAGTATTGCAGGAACGGCAACGCAATAACACACAGACTTCGCGAATTTATAAACGAACCGTTTTCGTTGAAAATTAACAGAAAGAAATAGTCAAAAATATTATGTATGAAAAAAGTTGAATCAATTTAAGGCTTTTGATAAACAATAATTTTATTCTATTTGAAAATGTACAACGTAGACTGTTTTCCGACGCTACCATAATTGTTCATGCGCGAAACATGGAAACTATAAGTTAATTCTGCAAAATTTCCAATGGTGGGCCTTGCGGTTTATTTATCGGCATTGTCAAAGCCAAATGAACAGGACATTGTCTTCTTCTTCTTCTTCTTCCTCTCTCTAAGCAATTCTGCTTATTCATTGGCGGATTGATACCTCTATGGACGGTTGTCACTCCATCTTTTGCGCGGTCGGCCGATACTTCTTCTACCGATTGGTGATTTATCTCGTGCTATTTTGACCACACTTGTCTCCCCCATTCTGGTTATGTGTTTGTTCCATTCTTTTTTTCTATTTAGTGTCCATTCGTTTATGCACTGTACGTTAGGTTGTCTTCTAATATCTTCACTCCTCTTTCGATCTCTCAGTGTATTTCCTCTAATTCTTCTCAGTACTCTCATCTCTGCCGTTTCCAGTAGTCTTTGTGTTGTGGCTGTATCGGGTCTTGTTTCTGATGCATATGTCATAATTGGTCTTACACTGGCTTTATAAATTCTTGACTTCATCTCAGTGTTAATATGTCTGATTCGCCATATAGTGTTATTAATGCATCCTGCCAATCTATTTGCTTTTTGTACTTGATTTCTCACTTCTTTGTCTACTTGTTCAATACTGATACCATCAATTTCTATTTTGCATCTGATTGGTTCTTTACTGATTACTATTGCTTTGGTTTTCTAAGATGAAATTGTCATATTGAATTCTTTTGCTCTTATGCTAAATCTTTGGACAAATCTTTGCAGACTATCTTCATCTTGGGCTATCAATATTGCGTCGTCTGCGTAGCAGAGTATTTTTACTTCTTTGTTTCCCATTATATATCCTCTTCCTTTGTTGACGTTTTTGATGATTTCATCCATGATTAAATTGAAAATCACAGGACTCAATGAGTCTCCCTGTCTTATTCCGCTGCTTATATCTATAGGTCCTGTAAGTTGTACATCTATTCTGACTTCCATTTTGTTGTTTTGGTAGATGTTCTCAATAGTTTTTATGATATCTAGAGGGACTTCTCTATTATATAGAAGATGGATAACATCTTTAAGTTTTACTCTGTCAAATGCTTTCTTTAAGTCAATCAGACATAGAAATGCTGGTCTATTATACTCTAGTGATTTCTCAGTAATTTGCTTTATGACGAATATTGCATCTGTACACGATCTTCCAGTACGAAAACCCCGTTGTTCATCTGCTAAACTTATCCTCTGATTCATTACGTCTTGTAAGATTTTAGTTGTAAGTTTTAGGGTAGTATTTAACAAGTTGATACCTCTGTAGTTTTCTGGCTGCTTTTATCTCCTTTTTTGAATAGAAGAATTAGTTCGCTCGTTCTCCATTCTTCCGGTATTTTATTGTGTTTTATGATCTTGTTAATTAATGTTGTTAATTGTTCTGTCATGCTGCTCCACAATATTTCAGTCATTCGTTTGGTATTCCATACTTACCTGCAGCTTTTCTGTTCTTCAGCTTTTCGAGTGTTTTTCGTACTTCCTGTGCACTTATATTAACATCTTCCTTTGTGGTAATTTCTGGTGTTTCCGGTTCTAGCATCATTTGTCCTTCCTCTGCAAAGAGCTTTTTTAGATACAGAACAGGACATTGTGGACGCTTAAAATCAAATGGTAAGTTCATTGGAATCACCGTTCTATGCGTGATTAAGACATCTTCTCCTTTGTATTTTTTATTGATGACAGTTACCTCAATGAGATTATTCATTAGCCTTTCTCGATTAGATCCGTTCCATTGTGTAGTCGGGATTGGTTAATGTTACGCAGCATAATGACTACTGATCCTCATTTAATTGTAAATTGTAAGAGTCCAGGCAAATCCTTATCCAATTGTTTTTATGTTTCATAAAGTATCAAATATTTGGTTTTACATGCTTGTATACTATGTGACAGACGAAAAAAATGGTTAGCAATATTGAATTTATTACAAGAATTTTTTGTATACATATAAAATCGGGAGATTTAGTGGGCCAATGCAAAAATTGATTTATAGTAGGGGAGGAAAATATGCTAAACTTGCAGTTGCTCGAGCGTTCTAGGAACCTATTTGGTTGTGAAGAATAGGTCCTAAAACCAAAAAAAGTTAAGTAAAATTTCCCATTTAAGTGAGGATTTTCCATTTTTTAATTGAACTTTTTATTTCCAACTATCTTCTTTTCGATTATAGCGCCATCTATCCATAATCCAGAAAAATGTCTCGAATAAACGTTACTTATTTTTACGTAAGGAATGGTATAACAGACCGGTATTACAACGGTAACTTTTGAATGGTATAACAGATTTTCAACATTTACATGCGTTGGAAAGGTAATGATCAGTACTATTAGAAGCCGCAAAGGTCGGACTTAAATTTTTGAAGTTTTTGGGAGTTTTGGGGACGAGAACGAAAAAGAGACCCTAAATATAAAGGGCCGTAAAATCCACACCCTTGGACCAAAATGGATGGTTGACATATGAATGGGTGAGTCTTTTCCTGAACTTTAAGATAGGACTTGGCCCATCTTTTAAATCAGTCAGATTTAGAAAATCGAAAATTTCGTCTATATACATATAGTGTCGCGTGTAGGGGGCGTTGGTGTGCGCCACTGGCGAGAACTGCCGTTCTCTGGTAATGTGTCTGAGATGTAAAAGTAACAAACACAGATTAGCGAATTATGACTGGAATTTAAACCACATTTAAAAAATTAATTTTTTCATGATTTTGTGTAACGCCAGCAGAAAAAGACGCTAATTTTGGCGCCCTCCAAACAGGGGCGCCCGCCTGCAGTGCATCCCTTGCAGCCCCGTTACCGCCGGCCCAGATTTTGTCTACGTGGTTCAGTACTCATATTTTTATATTCGCATCAATTTTAAATTCGCTCAAATAACAGAATTAAAAAATTTTAATGAATACAAATATTTAAAGAATGTTGACCTTTAAAAGTTGTTGCATCTGCTGTCAGTAACACTACACTATGCAATAGAACGTTTGTAAACAAAGCTAAGTGTTGGTCATCTTTCCAATTAATTTTAATTAAATTGTCAACAATTCCTTCACTGTAACAACGCTATAAAGTTTAAGACAATTGCCATTACTTAATGGTGGCACACTGCTGTGCTGATGAAAAAGTATATAAAAAAATTGCAAAAATATAAATAAACATGGTATTTATAGTCCGTTTGTTGATATTTGATGACTCTAGGTAGTCTGGGAGCTTCTTTCACGTTATTCCTGCTACCACAGTATACATAATATGTTAGTTAGTTTAGTGTATACTGTGTATACACCTGTGTACACTGTGCCGCTACTCAGGGTCCGACCTCTTCCTCGAATACTATTAATTTTTTCACTAAAGATAATTTAAAAAAAATTATTCTCTTATTAGGAATTAACGCAAAGCAATTTCCTTGAAAACGCTTTACTCTGAACAAGCAACACAACGAACGTTACAACTCTTTCATCCTAAGTGGACCTGTGGGCCTAGAAAAATTACTAATTAACTATCCTAAGTTATATATATATATATATATATATATATATATATATATATATATATATATATATAATATATATATATATATATAAGTTATATATATAAATATATATACTATATATTAACTATACTATATTAACTATACTAAGTTATATTCGAATCTCAAACAATATACACACGACTCTCCGAGTGTAACGAAGTTAGAAAATTTATCGATATTGGAAGATTGGATATTGGAAGAATGGAATTAGCGATGAAAGAGATTTGCTAATGTTTGTTTACTAGCAGGTATTGAACGAAACAATTAATAAAATCAAAACAAGCAATCAACAATAATTACAACACCTGCTTATAATCTTTGTATCCCTTCTGATAGCGTCTATTAGCAGAGAAAATGGAGTTTCCTCATAAGCACATAAATACACATATTCAAATTAAACTGCTGGATCGATGCTGGAATTCACGTTAATGATGTACAACTTAAGAGAGTTGAAGCTATAACATACTTGGGAAGCAGAATCACTGATAATTGGGATCCATCTACCGAAATACGTTGCAGAATTGCTCAAGCCAAATCAGCATTTTTCCGTTACAAGAAAATTCTATGCGGTTATGACATAAATTTGAGTCTTAGGACAAGAATTTTAAAGTGTTACGTGTTTTCCGTTCTTCTCTACGGAGTTGACTCATGGACCTTAACAGGAAGAATGCTTAAGATGGTTGAATCCTTTGAATTATGGTGCTATCGAAGAATGCTGAGAGTAAGCTGGATGGACAGGGTGCGTAATGATATTATTCTAAGCAAGATGAAGAAAGGCAGAGAACTGGTAAAAATGATAAAGTCTAGAAAACTCGAGTATTTTGCGCATGTTTGTAGACATCCGGAAAAATATAGCATTCTACATCTAATTATGCAGGGTAAAATATTAGGCAGAAGCAGTCGAGGAAGAAGAAGAACATCTTGGTTAAGAAATTTGAGGCAATGGTTTGGTCACACTTCGGAATCGCTCTTCAGATCTGCTGCGAATATAGTTATGATAGCCAACATGATCGCTAACGTTCGATAAACGGATATAGCACCCGAAGAAGAAGAAATTAAACTGATTGGTAAATACTTCAAAAAACGAAACAAAAGAGATATAATAAAGGTAATTAGAACCACTTACCGGCAACTTGTTGAATTCGAAACATTAGGGAACGAACAAGCGATGTCGATGTGTGCACACAGTTTTCTGGTCTCGATACATCTCATCTCAAGTGGTAAGCGTCCCATTCTCTTTATCGCGACACATGTGGATTTCGATAATATGCGAACAAGGAACAACACAGGCGTCAACAAGGGTAAAAAAGGGATATGATTTCGAACTATTTAAGCAACCAAATCAATTCTATGGGATTTCCAACAGTTAAATTCCTGCAGAAATGACGGTCCATGCCGCCAAAGGTAACAAGCGTTGATATTACCACGACTTATTTCTGGGAATAAGAGATCCGAAGGATTATCAGTCGTAACCACGTCTTCAACAGTCGACATTTGTCTTTGATTGAATATCGGACGTTCGATTAAATACACACGTTGTCAAATACTAACAAGGTGTTTTGACGCATCCCAAAATGACAGTAAAATCGCCACAGTCACAAAAATATCTGGTATTAAACGTCACAAAACGTCAACAGAAAGATACCATCAAGCTTAATATCGAGAACTAGCAAATGATGGATGATGGATATTTTAACAAAAGTACAAATAGATGATAATATAGTACAAAATTTGTACTGGAACCAATCAGCCACAATAAGAACAAATATTGGAGAGAAACCAACGAGAGCGATGCAGATTCTACGAGGCGTTAGACAAGGATGTATACTTTCACCTATATTATCTAACCTATATTCAGAGGAAATATTTAGTAAAGGCTTGGAAAATTGCAAACATGAAATACTCCTAAATGGAGAACGCCTTAACAACATCATCTATGCAGACGACACCGTTATTGTTGAAGACAGTTTGAACAGTTTACCGCAATTAATAAACAAAGGAAATCAAGGAAGTAAAAGATTTGGACTACAAGTAAACATATCAAAAACTAAATTTATGGTCATCAGAAAAAATACAATTAGAGACGCCTAAATGATTATCAAGAATAGACCAGTGAACCGAGTAAAACATTATACCTATCTTGGAACAATAGTAAACGAATAATGGGATCACACACCACTCTACAAGAAGTAAAATATAGAATAGAGAAGGCTAGGAGTGCATTCAATAACATGGCCAAACCCTTTAAAACCGTAATCTGGAGTTAAAAGTAAGGCTTATAAATATGATGTTATATCATCTCAATATTCTACTGCGGAGTGAATCCTGGATAGTCATTAAAACGATGGAGAAAAAAGTTAAAACCTTTGAGATCTGGCTATACAGGAGAATCTTAAGGATATCATGGATGGACTGAACCAAGGAGACCGTATTGCGAAGAACGGGTAATGAAAGAGAGGTGCTGTATACCAGTAAAAGGAGAAAGTGAGAATATCTTGGACACATGATGAGAAACGGCACTAAATGCAGATTACGGACGGTAATCCTTCAAAGTAAAGTATTCGAAAAGCGAGGAAGACTATTGCCAATATTCTAAACGAATAGACACCAAAAGAACAAGCAAAAGCGCACCACAAAATTTTAATCGAGGCATGCTAATTTTCTTTAGCGGTGATACTATTGCCCTTGAAGACAATATATTATGCACGTGTATCTTACCTGAATAATCATTACTTTTAATGTAAAAATATCCATAAATAATAGATTCACTAGCGAAGCAGAAACTATGAATTTTTATTACCTTATAATTCTGGACAATAACGATGCATGGCTTAGTTTGAAAGGACAACGAAAGAATAACCACTGAATGTGAACATTTAAAGGAACTGATTGATCCCATCCTATTTTTGCAACCAGAGTTGCTGCATTAAATTCTTTACCTTGATGGTACAAGTACTAATTATCAATTCTAGTGAATTGAAGAATTGAAGCAATCCATTCTATCCCAGATAGAATGCATTGCTTAGAAATTTTATTTCGGATCATTCCAATAGATACTTTGTACGTAATGATGTCCACTAGTCCACTCTAGGGTTTTGCTGAAGTCCCACAGTTCTGGTATTTTCATTTGAAACAATATAGGATGAAGTATTTGGAAGACGACCAATCACATGAATATTGAATCCAAATATCGCAACCGGACTTCGTTAGTGCCATAACCCCGAAATCGCATATTTTTCAGGAGAACAAAAACAAGATTTTATGTAAACTCTTCATTAAGTTAACCAAATTCTGCACTCACGTTGATTTGGTGTGTAGCTATCTAATGTTATTATTTATTTTTAGCTATTGACATTAGCTAAAATATGATAAGGCGCTATTGCTAAGCCACCCGTATTCAAAATTTGTGGATTAGGACGTATCGACCCGCCTTATTACAGGTTATGTGTTTAATACAGGTTCTGTTTGAGTAATTTTTCTTGACAAACAAATGCATTATCACATGTTAGGACAATATTAAGAAATTAACGGTACTTACCACACATCCGCATACCTAATGGTTCGCGGCGGGCTTGCTAATGCTGGGAGGGCCAAAACCGGAAAAGGTAACAACGACACTGGTGCAATATCTGGATGTTAAGATAACTAAATTATATGACATTATTTTACAATAAAGATAACGCTTAAAGGAACGTGTTAGTCAAAGAAAAAACTATTTTTAATTTTTTTTAGGGTTATAGCAGTAACAAAGTCGGGGTGTGATATACATACAGGGTCTTCTTCTTGATGTGTCTATCCGTGACGAATGTTGGCGATCATCATGGCAATCTTCACTTTATCTGAAGCAACGCGGAAAAGCTGCACAGACGTTGTGTTGAACCAGGTGCTGAGGTCCTTTAACCAGGATGTTCTTCTTCTTCCTGGACCTCGCTTTCCAAATATTTTTCTTTGCAGGATGGCTTGTAGGAGGGCATATCTGGATTCATTTCGGATAATGTGTCCAAAGTATTCCAACTTTCGAGATTTGATGGTGGTTAGTACTTCTCGGTTCTTTCCCATTCTTCTAAGAACCTCCTCATTTGTGACCCGATCAGTTCATGGGATTTTAAGAATTCTCCGATATAGCCACATCTCAAATGCTTCCAATTTTCGGCACATATCCTCGTTCAAGGTCCATGATTCAACACCATAAAAAAGGACAGAGAAGACGTAACATCTGAGCATTCTTACTTTTATACCAAGAGAAAGGTTGTGGCTCTTGAAAAACGCCCCCATACGGTTGAAGATTTATCTAGCTTTTCCGATGCGCGCTCTTATTTCTTGGTTATTGGTCCATTCTTCATTTATTATGGTGCCGAGGTAGTTGTAGTGCCTCACTCTTTCTACAGGGGTTTGGTTGCTATAGAGTTGACCTTCTGTTATCCTTTTCTTGCTGACGATCATAAGCTTTGTTTTCTTTACGTTTATATTGAGTCCATATTGTTGACTGTAATACGTGATTTTGTCCATGAGAACTTGTAGGTCTTCTAGGTTGTCCGCAAATACTATGGTGTCATCTGCATACCTGATATTATTTAGCCGGTACCCGTTTAGTAGAATACTTTTTTCAGTTTCGTGTAAAGCTTCGATAAATATTTTTTCAGAGTAAAGATTGAAAATTAGGGGGGACAAAATGCAGCCTTGCCTCACTCCACGCATGATTTTGACATATTCCGTGAGTTCACCGTCAACTCTGAGGTTTGCAGTCTGATTCCAGTAAAGGTTTCTAGTTATTTTCAGATCTTGCTTGTTAATTCCTGCTTCTTTTAGTATTTGCATCATCTTGGCGTGTTGTACTCGATCAAACGCCTCCTCGTAATCAACGAGACATGCGTATACGTCGCAATTTACGTCTCTGCATCTCTGGAATAAGACTTGTATTGAAAACAAAGCCTCTCTCGTACCAACAGCATTTATGAACCCGAACTGGTTGGGCGAAATTTTACTTTCACATAGCTTGTAAATTCTCGTATGGATTACCTTTAGGAACAATTTTAGGAGATGACTCATCAGGCTTGTCGTACGGTATTCTTCGCACTTTTTGGCTCCTGGTTTTTTTGGAAGTGCAATAAACTCAGACTTCAGCCATTCTGTTGGTATTTGTCCAGAGTTGTATATGTTGTTGAATATCTTTGTGATTATTGCTATTGATTCTTTGTCCATTAGTTTGAGTAGTTCTGTTTGTATATTATCGGGACCTGCTGCTTTGCCATCCTTTAGCTGTGTTATGGCAGAATAAACTTTCTGCTGTAATATTCTTGGTCCATCATTTTCCTCTTCTTCTAGCTCAAAGGTGTTATCTCTTTGGTCTTCAAACAGTTTTTCTAGATATTCTTTCCACGTTCTAATTTTACTCTGTTTATCTAAGATGATGTTTCCGTCAGAATCAGTTAGATTTCCTCTCTGTCTCCGTCTTAGTCCACTTGTGAGTTCTTTATCTTTCCTATGTACATTGTGACTATCGTACTTTGATTGTAGAATCTCAATTTCTTGGCATATCTCCATTGCTTGTTTTTCTTTCGCTTCTCTAATTTTCCTCCTTATTGATATATTGATTGTTTTGTATGTGTCGGGATCATATTTTGCATCTCTTCTTTCGTGCATTAGTTTCAGGATCTCATCTGTCATCCATGATTTCTTCTTGGTTAATTTATCTGCCTTTAAGTGTCTATCCTTTACATTTTGAACTATTTCGGTCGTCTGTTTAATCATTTGTTCTTCGTTCGATGCGTCTCTAATTGCAGTCACTTGCTCGTTCAACGTGGCTTGGACCCTCATTTTGGTGTCAGGGTCTTTTAGCATACGTAGGTCGTATGATATACAGGGTAAGGCAGATAAACGGCCTATTAGACATATCTCGAGAACTAAAGGCAACAGAATCATGAAAATTGGAATGAAGGGGTTTTGAAGAGTGACATATTTAGGTAATGAAAATATTTTCATCTATTTGCTACTTCCGTTTATACCGGAAGTTGCTTATAACTTCGTTTTTTTAAATGGGACACTCTGTATATTTTTACATTTTTTGGATTCTCCTTGATATTCTCTCTATCAAAATATGAGGTTTGTAATGTTATACAGGGTAGTTTAAAAGATAGCTACGTTTTCTATTAATTTCGTAGCAGCTTTCACACCATGTATACTAAATTTACAATCAAGATGCAGTAGAAATAAACAAACCAAGATACGTCAAATGCTACTAGGAGCACTCCCGAATCATAATTTACAATGTATAAACTTTGGAAATAATGATTTGGGATATACAATGTATTTACATTGTAAATTATGATTCGGGAGTGCTCCTAGTAGCATTTAACGTGTCTTGGTTTGTTTATTTCTACTGCATCTTGATTGTAAATTTAGTATAGAATTGTAGTAGTTTGACATCAAAAACTCTCTTTATGTTCAAATAATTTTTTTAGTATAGTCTACTATTGTTAAAAATTATTAGTAGGTATAGCTCAATGTTTAATTTTCGTATGCAGGGTTTGTCGAAACTTGGAATGAATATTTTCTGAGTTTTCTTAAATGGAACACCCTGTATTTTAGTATTGTAATTAAATGATATTTTACGGTACTTTTTTATTCCTTAAGCATTCCCTACACCTAACTGCTTTAATTTGTGAGTTACTGGTGACTCAAGCCAAACACTAATTGAATGATGGGCTGCTACCTTGTTGTAAGCGACATTGGGTCAAAGTGAGGTTTTAATGCAATATTTATTGTATATCCAAAGACCAATGCGAGCATCTTTCAATCTGGCTAAAAACATTTTGCCTTCCCTGAGTTTTTCGTACCGCAATTTTGGTATCCGTATGTTCATAAATAGCTTATCAATATGTTTTTTTTTTCATCTTCTGCATAATCTCAATTCTGTCGCTTACAACATTGTTGCAGCCCACCATTCAATTGTAACAAATAATACATTTTATTAGATTGGACGTGAAAATATTCAATCATAAATAATTTTTCGGGAATAAAAATACATATTAATCTAGACTAGACTGATGCTTACAACAACCAAATTTAAGAAAGAAGAATGGACGACGGAGGAAATTCTAGAGTTGATAAATGAAAGGATGTAAAACAAGACCATCAATAAGACCCGCTATAAACAGCTTCAAAACCAAATAAGAAAAAAAATTTGGGAGGCTAAAGAAACATACTTCTCTGAAAAATGTAAAGAAATAAAAGAACTGCAAAACAGATATAACAATTTCAACCTACATAAAAAAGTCAAAGAACTAGCCGGAATAGGAAATAGAAGAACCTCAAATATATTTCTCGACAAAAATGGAAATAATATAATGGAGACAGAATGAAAACTACGACGATGAAAGGAGTACATCAAAGAAATATTTCATGACCAGAGAGAAGCTAGTACATCCGTAGATAGCCAAACCGGAGATGTGGGCACAGAGATAACCAAATCAGAGGATAGTCAAGCAATAGACTCTATGAAAACCAATAAATCTGATGGTCCAGGTGAATTACCTAGCGAGCTGACATAATACTAGAACTGTTCAACGCTATCTATACTACGGGAATCATCCCTAGAGAAATGTTCACATCAGCATTTGTGTGTTTGCCAAAGAAAGTGAATGCCAAAGAATGCAACGACTACCGAACCATAAGCTTAATGTCACATACCTTGAAAATTCTGCTGAAATTTATCCACGCCAGAATACACTCTAAACTGGAGATGGATATTAGTGACACTCAATATGGGTTCCGCAATGGTATGGGTACCAGAGAGTCATTATTCTCCTTCAACGTGCTAACACAGAGATGTTTGGATGTTAATCGCCCTATTTACGTCTGTTTTATAGATTACAATAATTAAAGTAAAGATTTGATAAAGTAAAATATGATCGACTCATGGAAATTCTGAAAACTAAAAACATAGATGAAAGACTAATAATACACCTCTATTACAATCAGCGAGCAATAGTAAGAATTGAAAAAGAAATATCTGAAGAAATGGAAATAAAGGGATGAGTCAGGCAAGGCTGCATACTATCACCTCTATTATTTAACGCTTATTCTGAAGAGGTAATGCGAGAAACTCTGGAAGATGAAACAGTCGAGACAAGAGTAAATGGAGTCTTAGTTAACAACATCAGATATGCAGATGATACAGTAATAATAGCCGATAGTTTACAATACCTGCAAGTGTAGTAGGAAGTACGGACTCTCTCTCTCTCAATATCAAAGAGACGAAGTTTATGAAAATTAGTAAAAACAACCATAATAATAACGAAATCTTGATAGTAGAGGGCCAGCAGATCGAAAGAGTAAAATAGTACACTTACCTAGGAACACTTATAACAGAAAATAATGACTACACTGCAGAAATCAAAGTCAGAATCAAAAAAGCACGTTCTAATTTTATGAAAATGAAAAAGTTCCTATGTAGCAAAGATTTAACATTATTAGCTCTTAAAGTACGCCTAACAAAATCTTACTTATAAAGTGTACTATACTATGGAGTGGAATCATGGACATTAAGTCTAAAGACAATAAGACGGCTTAACGCCTTTGAAATGTGGACCTATATAAGAATTATGAGGGTTTCCTGGGTAGATAGAATTACGAACAACGAAGTACTGAGAAGAATAGGGAAAGAGAAGGAAGTTGAACTTACAATAAAAAAAAGAACACTACAGTATCTCGGACATGTGATGCGGGGTGAGAGGTATGGCATCCTGCGACTCATAATGCAAGGAAAGATGACCAGATGCCAGAAGAAGCATCGGAAGAAGACGAATTTCGTGGCTGAAGAACCTGAGTGAATGGTTTGGATGCAGCTCAAAACAACTATTTAGAGCTACTGCCTCAAAAATTAAAATAGCTATGATGATTTCCAACCTCTGTAGCGGAGATGGCACCGGAAGAAGAAGACTGATGCTTAAATTTACCAATAATGGTTGAGCTATCAAAATACCTACGTAGTTAAGATTGCTGGTGCGATTAACCATTAAGCACAAATTAAAGCAGTTAGGTATAGGGAATGATTAAAAATAAAAAAAAGTACTATAAAATATCACTTCATTAAAATACTAAAATACAGGGTGTGCCATTTAAGCAAACGCAGAAAATATTTATTCCGAATTTCGACAAACCCTGTATACTAAAATTAAACATTTAGCTATACTAATAATTTTTAACAATAGTAGACTATATTACAAACCATTTGTAGTATACTGTAATAGTAGACTATATTACAAATCATTTGAACATAAATAAGATTTTTTGATGTCCAACTACTATAATACTACAGGGTGTGAAAATTGCTACGAAATTAATAAAAAAACGTAATTATATTTTTAGCTACCCTGTATAATATTACAAAATCTGATATTTTAAGAAGAAAGAAATCGAGGAGAATACAAAAATTTAAAAATATACAGGGTATATACAAAGTCCCTTAAAAAAAGGAAGTTATAAGCAACTTCCGGTATAACCAGAAGTAGCAAATAGATGAAAATATTTTCATTAAATAGATCACTCTTCATAACCCCTTCGTTCCAATTTTCATGATTCTGTTGTCTTTAGTTCTTGAGATATTTCTAATAGGCCGTTTACCTGCCTCACCCTATATAGGTACCTACTACAGTTTTCATGAAGATATTTTATCAACAAAGCTGTAGAAATATCTGTACGGTTTTATTGACACAATATCGAAATTTTGCAAGTAGTTGTTAGCATACCGCCCCGCTCTGGTAAAATTTGTCCTTGCTCAATATATTAATTTTCTGCAACTATAACGGATTATTCGAAGATGGAAAATAATGCGTTTTATTGTTTTACTCTTGTACCTTATTCTTTTCCTGACTTGTATTATCGACACGTGGCTCTACCGGTATTAGTCTAGGGCGCATCTGTTTTGAGATGGACGTTGAGAGGTGACTCAAATTTTTTTGCAGAAATTGCTTGAAAATAAATCAAATATTAATATTTGAGTTATCCTCCCACTCAAAAAGGTCCGGAACATTGTTTAAATAATCAAAATGTCAAAAATTGAAGGAAAAATTCGATTTTTTTCTTGGTTTTTTGATTATAACTTTAAAAGTGTTCATTTCCGAGAAAAGTTGTATTGACATAAAAGTTGCGTAATTAAATTTCCTACAATATAGAATTGGTAAAAAATTTAAAAAATAGTCACCCTAGTTGCAAAATAGCAATAATTGCGAAAAAACCATACAAAAACAAGTATTTGCATTTTACGTTTTTCAACCATTTATGCTACTTTTAGGACCTTCATATTTCACCCAGAAAAACTTTGTGATACAGTAAAACAATATTGTAAATTTCATTAGTATCGGTTCAATACATTTTGCAAAATAAATTTTGCAATCCAGCTTTCGCAAAAAAAATTTATTTTTTCAAAATGTTACAGGACTGAAAATAAAGCAGATAGCAAGTTGAATTTTTTTTTGCTTATAGAAATGTACTGTACCTTTCATTTACAATTTTCAAAATTAAAATCGATTAATTACCACGGCGTCAGAAAATTTTTGAACAAACAATAATTTTTGGTGCTACGCGCAGGACAGCGGTGTTCGATTCACACAAGTTGATTTCCACCAAAATTTCTTCCAATCTTTATCTAATATATTATTATCTTATTCTATATTTTGTTGTATTTTAATATTTTAATTCCACAAAAATAAAACTAATTTTATTATTGTTTGTGAAATATTGTTTAAACAATTGCGTATGTTTAAAAATAATAAACTTTTATTATTTAAGTTAAAATATATGAACAAAGAAAGTTTTTGCGAATAAAAGTGTTATTTCAAAGGATAGAGTATGTGTTTTTATTTTGCAATAAACAAATTTATTTATTTATATGGAAATGTAATAAAAATTAAAATGTATCAATCATTATCAAAGGTCATTGGATTGCCCAATCAGAGCAAACTAGCCGCTGTCCTGCGCGTAGCACCAATAATTTATGTTTATTTAAAAAAATTTTCTGACGCCGTGGTAATTAATCGATTTTAATTTTGAAAATTGAAAATGAAAGGTACAGTACATTTCTATAAGCAAAAGAAACTTCAACTTGCTATCTGCTTTATTTTCAGTCCTGTAACATTTTGAAAAAATGAATATTTTTTGCGAAAGCTGGATTGCAAAAATTATTTTGGAAAATCTATTAAACCGATCTTAAAGAAATTTACAGTATTGTTTTACTGTATCATAGAGTTTTTCTGGGTGAAATATGAAGGTCCTAAGTGTAGCATAAATGGTTGAAAAACCATGGTTTCGGACCTTTTTGAGAGGGAGGATAAGTCAAATATTATTATTTGATTTATTTTCAAGCAATTTCTGCAAAAAAATTTGAGTCACCTCTCAACGTCCAAATGTACCAATATTTTTACAGATGCGCCCTGGTCTAATGTGCTTAACTGCCAGTATCATCTCAAATTACTAGACGCTTCACATTACTAATCACTTGTGTTTAATTTAATAAAATACCAGATTAAGTACAAATAGCTATTTAGAGGGTTTCTTATGTTTGAGGTTTTCTTTTAAGTTTCTCGTTACTCCTACATAGTGACAGGATTTTACATATTTTTATCAAACACTACTGAATATTTAAAGTGGAATTATTGATAAATACCGGGGTAAGCTAGATGAAAATTATAAAGTTAACCACAAAATTTTTGCACAACCACGAATTATACTCATTTAAAAAGTTGATGTTTTCGTGAACGGATTAACGGATTCCTCCATTTTTTATTATTTTAGATTTTTATTTTTGGTATTTCCACTGCTGGGAAAAGGTTTACTCAAACTTCTTTGTGGAGCTTATACTGGTTGAAATAAAAGACATATTTTTCTTATATTAAGTTTGAGACACACTGTTGGAAGGACAGGTACAAGGATGCATCAGAATCGTGTTGTAGTCTCATATTTTATAAATATTTTGTTTTGTGTATTTCCCTGATACCTTTAAAAGCAAAGAAAATAGGCGGTTTTATACTTTATCGCCAACCGTCACTAAAGTCATTCGTTATAGTACTCATTTGCCCTCATTTGCGGCAGTAAAGTAACACTTTATTGTAATGAAAGAAGAATTTTACTTTACCTGCCGCGATTAATCGACATTGAATGTAAGTGGTCGATGGCAACAATCGATTATTTATTTGAGTAACTTACAATTTATTTACTTTAGTTATTTAAAAATATTGTACACAATTTGCGATATTATCAATTAAATTTATGTCAAAATGAATTACGGTGGGTGTAATTTCCTCACCAAAGTAATCTTTTGCCTGCGTTAATAAGGGTATGCCATAATCCCACAGGTATTTTCCTCACCAAGACCAAAATGGTTATTTCAGTTGTTTCAGGTAGATTTTACTAAAAGGCATTCAATTGAATTATTTATCTACTATTAAATGGACCGCGTTATGTAATAACGGATTAACCGCCAAAAGTCCAAAATCGAGATATTAGTGCCATCTTGCAGCTAGGGTGCAAATCTACGTATAAAAATATGTTTTTTGTAAAAAAATAAAAAAAGCTGTTTTTAAATGCCTGTATTAAGCGACATTTTTTATTTTATTAAAAAAAATCTCACACTAGGACTTGTAATATCGAACTAAACGCCAATAATGGTACATAATCCATTGTCATAAACAAAAATCCGCATCTTTGTAAGTGTAATAACGAATCAAGCGCCACGAATAGTCGGTTAATTCTTTATTACAAAACATACAATATTTACTAATGTTTAAGATATCGAATTAAAAGACATCCTTTGTCAGGTAACATCATATTAAGCGCCAAATATGTCTCTTAATCCGGTATTCGGATCTTAACTCATGCATATCTTAAAAAATTATTAACGAATTAAGCGACATTTGATCGAATAACTTTTAAAATATAAGTTATTCTTAAAAAATTTTAAACACATGTAAAAGTCTATTTACATTTGCATTAACATATTAAATATGAAACATGTCAGTACTATATTTTAGAAATAGTACCAAAAACAAATTTAAAATCTTTAAACCGATTTATCCCAAAACAACATTTTGGCGCTTAATCCGCTATTACATAACGCGGTCCAAATTACAGTAGGTACCTAATTATAATAATGAATTAATTAATTATAGTATTTTATTTTTAGTCAATTAGAATTTTGACAAAAATGGCCTGTTTAAATAGAAAGTGATCGCGGTATTGGTATTTGAAATTTTTTTTTTATAAAGTGAAAGTTTTAAAAAGTGAAGAAGTGTTCTGGAGGATAAAACAACTTGTAGTGCGAAATTTTTTGCTATTGGTGCAACTTTTACAATATCTAGAAGTAGCCGACAACATAATCATGAACCAGATTGTCAGAAGTTAGATCGAAAAATTGTTTCCAACTATTGTAAACGTAAAGCCGAAGAGAATTGAAAAACCAGCAAAAATTATACGGCAAGCACTTGCAGCTAATTTGTCTGAAAAAATTACTACGATTGTTGTCAGTTACATAAGAAAAAATATATAATTATCGACGAAAAATGATGCCTGGTCGACTTCTTTCCAATATTGATGAGGTTCAAGAATTTGTGAAGAGGTGTGCTCAAAAAACAACCAAGAGGAAAAATTTTCTCTTTAAGAACTGTGTCAAAAGTAGGATAATTGTATTTAGTGGTGAAACAAATATAAGACTTTTAGCCACATTGAATTTTAATATATGGGTGGTACATTTTCTTATCGTACCACATATTATTTGCAATTATTCACTATTCATGGGCTAATTAATGGGCATTATATTTCTTTATTATACTGTTTACTGCCAAACAAAAAAACAACATACTCGTATTTACAACAGAAATTTACAACAATATTTTTTATTTGTTAAAATCAAAAATTTTTAAAGCTCTCAAAATTGAGTTTAATGCTAGTAAAATTTTTGAAGATTTTGAAAAGGAATGCAATCATTTAAATCTGTCCGAACACTGAAATACATGGTTGTAAATTTCACCTACACCAAGCTTGGTATAGAAATGTCTTGGTCTCTTGATTTAATATCAGAATATAAAAATGGTTCTGAAAGAGGCAAGTGGCTCAAACATACTTTTGGCCTTACATATAAAACCATAAGACGCATCAGATTGTTTTGTGTCTGATTTAATGTCATGCACACCAGGAAATGAAATTTAAAATAGATATGTTGATCATGTAGTTGAAACTTATATAGACGAAAATGCCATATTCTCCCCATATTTGTGGACAGAGGCAAATTCTTCTATTATTCGTATTACGAATGCTTGCGAATCTTTTCATTCGCATTTTAATTTATCGTTTTGTAATACGCATCCATCCATATATCATATATATTTTCTTTGAAAAAATTAAAGAATTTCAGGTAGATACGTATGTTAAAATTTAAAGTTTGCATATTGCAAAACCTCTCAAAGATAAACAAGTTAAACTGAAATTGAAAAATGTACTTAGTAAATTTTTTAATAAGATATCAGTCTAATCAAATAACTAGAATGGATTTTGTAAAGTGTTGTCTTATTATAGTAAATATTAAATAATAATTTATACGTCTTGCATATTATCTATATTTAGTATAGTATAGTTGATCCAAAAGATGGCATAACCCAGACATCGAAAGTGAAAGTTATCCTTCAACACCAAATTGTTCTATATGGTCCACACAATGTCCAGAAAAAAGTCACACCATTTTGAGCTTCGGGTTTGGGGAGGAGAGGGGGGAGAAATCTGTAAATTCGTAGTTTTTTAAGTTTTTCGCCAATATTTCTAAAACTATGCAGTTTAGCATAAATAACCTTCTATACAAAATTGTTCTACATTAAATTTTAAATAAAAAAGGCCCTATGCATAATCTTTCTAAAATGAATGGTTCTAAAGTTACGGAGGTAGTATAGTATAACTGGTCCAAAAAAAGGCCTAACCCAAACATCCAAAGTAAAAGTTTTCCTCCAACACCAAAATGTTCTATGTGGTCCACATATTGTTCAGTAAAAAGTTACACCATTTTGAGCGTCCGGTTTGGGAGGGAGATAGGAGAGAAGCCGGTAAATTAGTAGTTTTTTTAAGTTTTTCGTCAATATTTCTAAAACTATGCTTTAGCGTAAACATTGTTATATACAAAAATGTTCTACATGATATTGAAAACAATAAATGTTATACATAATTGTTATAAAATCAATGGTTCCAGAGTTACGGAGGGTGAAAAGTCAAGGTTTTCGATACTTTTTATATTTTTTGGGCAATATTTATGATATAACTATACTAAAAACCCAGACATCCAAAGTGAAAGTTATCCTCCAACACCAAATTGTTCTCTATGGTCCACATAATGTTCAGAAAAAAGTCACCATTTTGAGCGTCGGGTTTCTGGGGGAGGGGAGGGGGAGAAATCGGTAAATATAAAAAGTATCGAAAACCTCCAATTTTCACCCTCCGTAACTCTGGAACCGTTGTTTTGTTTTAAATTTTATGTAGAATATTTTTCTATAGAACATTCCTTACGCTAAAGCATAGTTTTAGAAATATTGACGAAAAACTTAAAAAAACTACTAATTTACCGACTTCTCCCCCATCTCCCCCCCGAAACCGGACGCTCAAAATAGTGTAACTTTTTACTGAACAATATGTGGACCATATTATAGAACAATTTGGTGTTAAAGAAAAACTTTTACTTTGGATGTATGGGTTAGGCTTTTTTGGACCAATTATACTATACTACTTCCGTAACTTTGGAACCGTTCATTTTAGAAGCGTTATGCATAGGGCCTTTTTTATTTCAAATTTAATGTAGAGCATTTTTGTATAAAAAGTTGTTCATGCTAAACCGCTTAGTTTTAGAAATATTGACGAAAAACGTATCAAAATGGTGTGACTTTTTTCTGAACATTATGTGGACCATATGGAACAATTTGGTTTTTGCAGGAAAACTTCCACTTTGGATGTCTGGGTTTGGGTCTAACTGTACCATACTAATTATAAACTATTTTTATAATGTAAGGAAATTAATGTCTTGTATTTGGATTTCGGATGCTTTCATAATAATAGAAATTTTTAAATTAAATCTATATTTTTACTGCCTTTATCTTTTTTAAATCTATATTTTTATTTTATATACCTGAGTAAGTTGGTGAGGAAAATACCTACCGGATTAATAGGAACCTTTAAATTTAGTGAGGAAAATACCTGTCGGATTATATGTTTTTACTGGTTGGTGAGGAATTTACCTCCGCCCATGAATTATGTAGTATACCCTATTCCACGAATATACGACTTTCTTGGATTAACTCGACAACGAATATTTTGCTGTGTAAAATAAGAAGAATGAAAGTAAATTGAAAATTACATTGCTGTTTATTGGAATAATTATTAGAGCCATTTATCTGAATACATATTTAAGTATAACCTGCCAAAGCAAGATATTTCTACTATCGTCAGATTAAAAACTCGACACGGAAAATATGAGGCACATCTGCACAAATTAGGAATAGTTAATTCATCAGTCTGTTTTTGTGATAATGTTTCGATTAGAGATTTGAACCATATTTTCTTTGAATGCAAAATTAACGAAAGATATATAAATCAATTGTATTACAATTTACGACAAACACAAGTTCATTTTCCAATTAGTATAGAATATCTACTAAGTTGTCATAAAATGGAAATATTTAAATTACTCATAAACTACTTTAAAGAAACAAATATAGTCATTTGAGTCAGATAGGTGGGAATATAACAAAACTAATAAATTGAGGTAAAAATAAAATAAAAATCTGTGGCTAACGGACCCGCATCCAAGCCATTTTTTCACACACACACACACACACACAGAGCCATTTACTTTCGTACTTCCTATGTTGTACACTAAAATATTCGTTGTCGCGATAATCCAAGAGAGTCGTATATTCGTGGAATGACCCATATTTTGCAAATATATTCATATAAAATAAATTAAATCTTTACCGATTTAGAAATTATTCAATATTGATTACTATCGATTAAACATCGAAAGCAACCATCTTGCAAAAGTTATCTGTCATCACTCTCATGAAATTATTATGACGTTTAAAATTTAAAAAGTTCTTAAATTGTAAATTGTAAGTACCTAAGTATTAAAACCAATATAAAATGCGATAAAATTTTGTATGCACCACGTCAGTAAAGATTCTTTATCGAACTCGTCTGTTATTAGCCTCGCTCGCTAACGCTCGCTCTGCTCATAATATCAGACTCGTTCGATGAAAACTAACTTTACTGACTTGGTACATAAATAACTATTACCAGAATGGATTTTAACTGGAGCAATACTAAATTAACAATTGATTAGACCCTTAGAAACCTACGTTTGCGAAACTTAGGTAATGACAAAAAAGATGAAGCCCAAGTCCAGACATTCGAAAAATAGATACTGAGAAAAGTATAGGGCCCGGTGCAAGAGGAAAAGGGCACATGGAGAATCAGGAGAAACGACGAGGTTGAATTGAATGGAGGGTATGACAATGTAAGATTTGTGTAAAGTCGAAGACTGTCATGTCATATCTAGAGACAAGAAGATGCAGAAAAAATATTACAGTGAAAGCCGATAGAGAGGGCAAAAAGGGAAGGCCTAGAACGAGATGGTCGGATGACGAGGAACACGACCTGAAATCCATGAATATAAGACAATTGAGAATAAGGACACAAGAGAAATCTGAATGGAAGGCCATAGCCAGACTTGCAAACACGATCTAGGATTATGACGTAAAAAGAAAAAGAATACTGGATCACCAATAAAATATTATGAACAGTTAACAAAACTTTAAATAAAAACAGAAAGATATATGACGTAAATAGTTCTGCTCGACACTTATATGAGTTCTTCGTCGACAAGGTAAGCTGTACTTTTGGGTACTACTATAACACACTAAATAGAACCTGATATAGGAATAAAGATCAGAATGACAATAACACTTACACTGACAATACACTTTTTTAAAAATGAATTTCTTTGTAACATCCATTTCATTCTACAACTAATAAAGAAGGTTTAAGTAGAATCCTCTCCAGCACTATTGTCTGAAGTAGAAACATGGATGCTAAAATTATCAACGTTGAACCGAATTAAAGAATTAGAGATAGAGATACAAATTCGAATGTTAGAAATTCCTTGGACAGTACAGATAACTAACACCGCACTCTTGAGGAGAGTCAAGAAGAAAAGAGAGTTGCTAACGAAATTTAAATACATGAAAATATATTATTTAGGCCATATATTTGGATGAGATAGAAATAAAATATATTACCTGAATTTCAAAATAAATATAGAAGGTAGAACTCGTGGAATTTATGGCTAGGTATGGCAAGAGAGATGGTACTTATGGTAAAGGAGCAAATTATGCTAAATTTGCAGTCACTCGAGCGTTATGAAAACCTATTGGGTCGTGATTATTAGGTCCTAAAACCAAAAAAAGTTAAGTAAAATTTTCCATTTTAGTGGGGACTTTCCATTTTTTAATTTAATTTTCCATTTCCAACAATCGTTTTTTCCGATTATAGCGCCATCTATCCATAATTCAAAAAATCTCGTATAAAAGTTGCTTATTTTTACGTAAAAAATTCAATTTTGCAATAAAAATTTGGGGGCCCTATTTAAGATTTTAAAGTATCCCCCACCCCACATCTGTAGTGGGTCGTGTTTGGTACCATTCCATAGATTTTTCAAAAACATTCTGAAAGTGTATTTTGCAGTTTTTCGATGTGATGTTCATTTTGCGAAATATCGCGGGGTTTGTATTTAAAATTTTAAATTTACCCCCCTCCCCTCTCCGTGGCGGTCATGTTTAGTACCTACCATTCGATAGATTTTTAAAAAATATTGAAGACGTATTTTCAACGAAAACATTTCGTTTATAAATTCGCAAAAGTCTGTGTGTTATTGCGTTGCCGCTCCTGCAATACTCACATCAGATTTATCGATGGATTCTTAGGTATGTAGTTTTTCTTCTGAATCCAAATCTGAAAACGGTATTTCGATATTTCTAACTGCCTTCGAGATAATCGACTTCAAAATTAAAATGTGACGTCACAATCGTTTTATTTTCTGCCGACACACTACACGTCCAGCTGAAACGGTTGCTATTAAGTAGGCTAGTTTTTTAATCTCGATTTGTCAAGCAAAGCATAGGTTATTTACATTTGAGGTTGACACTTCGTGAATGTCAAACTAAATTTTAAATTAAGTATTAATAAAACATCAATGACATCTGATAGTGAATTTAATTATTATATAAAATAAATAAGATGTTCAAAAATACAATTTGAGTATATTTTAAAAGCAATAATTTCTTAACAGCTTTAAAAAGGTTTATACGAGTATACGGCCTCCCCTTTATGATAAATGGACTGTTCCATTTGCTATGAAATTAAAATATAGTCGGTTCACTAAACTCGACACAACTGGCTGGTGATTTTAGTAGGTAATTTTTTAGTTTTTTGCGAATTTTGCCAAAATTGGAAAAATTACTAATTATTTAGTAATTATTAACTAATTATTAATTATTTCTTAATTATTTTTTTGGGCAAATTGGCAAAATCATTGACTAAAATCACTAGCCAGCTGTGTCTGAGTTTAGCGAACCAACAGTAAATGCAATAATATTGTTTGGTATAAAAAATTATGGACTGATATGTGCAATTACATCCTTCTAAACGAAAAAAATATTTGAAGATTTTTCTCAAATTATGGATACCAACAACATTTTCATTTATAACTCTTTTATTTTTAATTTGACGAAGAAAAGTTATTCCTCATAAAAAACTCTTCATGTTCTAAGATTTACGATGCAACCATCATATATAAAATTTTATTAATTTTATACGAGATATATAAAAAATATGAATTTCGATCAAGAGTAAGCTACCTTTATAGTTCATAACATTTAAATTAGAATGATATAATTGCATATTAAAACATAACTATTAATTCTAAACTACTTTTCATAATAGCAATTTTCCATATTATGAATTAAAATACGTAAATAAAAAAAGTTTTCGTTATAATGATACTCGCATTTTCAGCTTGTTTAGTTTTTCGATTTGATGTTCATTTCACGAAATATTCGCTTTTTTTGTGAAACTTTTTGACTCATCCATTTCCTTACTCCGCTCAAATCGTCAGATTTTTGAAATATACACTCTTTTGCATGTACTTAACTTACCTTATCTTAATCCGACAATTTTGAGTATTTTTAAGGATAGATTTTTTCTTCGGGCCTCCCTTAACGAACTTTCCTGTGTTAAGAGACAATATATGGCAGAGGTACATCTGCAGGGTACCAGATTTCTCCCCATATAATAATCTGACGGGCTCGAGTAACTGCAAAAATCCCCTCTTGGGCTCCCCTACCATTACAGGAACTAGTTGTGGATACAGAAAATGTAGGTTCAAATATGCATATCCCGAAAACAAGAATAATGACAAAGGTACCCAACCAGTACCAAAAAAATAGAGTTTGTAGATAGATATAAATACCCGGGATATGAAATTCCGATTGACAGGGATAATCAGACTCTTGAACTGAAGAGAGGAATAGGTCTTGGGTGGGCAGCATATGGAAAACTGAGAGAAACTTTTAAAAATGAGTTACCCAAATGCCTAAAGTGAAAGGTATTTGATTAGTGCATCCTCTCAGTCTTGACATGAAACACTTACCCTAACTAAAACCTCGGCTACTTAACTAACATGGTCACACAGAGAAGATTGGAGCGGTTCACGTGGAATAACTCTGTGAGACAAAATCAAAAACGAAGGGATCAGGTGATAGCCCGATCAAAGAACAATCTGACCTAAAAAAAAATAAAGGAAGGATGAAAATTTGGGAATAGGTAGTTGAAATTGTCTATTATTATATAAGAAAAGAAAAAGTTTAAAACTCTACATCCCCTCCATTTTATAAAAATGGAGGGGAATACCCCTTTTCGAAGATGAAAAAAATACATTCAAAATAAGACCGGAATTGGATAAAATGACTAAAAGTATGATAGAATTGATCCAAAAGACGGCATAACCCAGACATCCAAAGTGAAAGTTGTCCTCCTATTCCAAATTGTTCTATATGGTCCACATAATGTTCATAAAAAAGTCACACCATTTTGAGCGTCGGGTTTGGGGGGGAGAGGGGGGAGAAATTGGTAAATTCGTAGTTTTTTATGTTTTTCGTCAATATTTCTAAAACTGTGCGGTTTAGAATGAATAACCTTCTATACAAAAATGGTCTACATTAAATTTGAAATAAAAAAGGCCCTATGCATAACCCTTGTAAAATGAACGGTTCTAAAGTTACGGAGGTAGTATAGTATAATTTTGGTCCAAAAAAAAGACTAATCCAGACATCCAAAATAAATGTTTTCCTTCTACACCAAATTGTTCTATATGGTCCACATATGGTTCAGTAAAAAGTTACACCATTTTGAGCGTCCGGTTTGGGGGGGGGGGGGAGATGGGGGAGAAGTCGGTAAATTAGAAGTTTTTTTTACGTTTTTCGTCAATATTTCTAAAACTATACTTTAGCGTAAACAATGTTCTGTACAAAAATATTCTACGTAAAATTTAAAACAAATAGGTCCTATACATAATTGTTATAAAATCAACGGTTCCAGAGTTACGGAGGGTGAAATGTGGAGGTTTTCGATACTTTTTATATTTTTTGGGCAATTGATGATAATTTTGGGTGGTGAGGTTGACGTTTCTTCAAGGGCTTATCACTAACATACCATCGGCCACTGAAATAGCAAATTTGATTTATAAATCACAATCCTGTTAAAGAAAATCAGTAGGGAATTACCCAAATAATATAAAAAGTATCGAAAACCTCCACTTTTACCGTCCGTAACTCTGGAACTGTTGATTTTATAACAATTATGTGTTAGGCCTTTTTTGTTTTAAATTTTATGTAGAACATTTTTGTATAGAACATTGTTCACGCTAAAGCACAGTTTTAGAAATATTGACGAAAAACGTAAAAAAAACTACGAATTTACCAATTTCTCCCCCATCTCCCCCCCAAACCGGACGCTCAAAATGGTGTAACTTTTTACTGAACAATATGTAGACCATATAGAACAATTTGGTGTTGGAGGAAAGCTTTTACTTTGGATTTTTAGTTTAGGCCTTTTTTTGGACAAATTATACTATGTATACTACCTCAGTAACTTTGAAATGGTTCATTTTATAAGAATTATGCATAGGGCCTTTTTTATTTCAAATTGAATGTAGAACATTTTTGTATAGAAGGTTGTTTATGTTAAATCGTATAGTTTTAAAAATATTTAAGAAAAACATAAAAAACTACGAATTTACCGATTTCTCCCCCTCTCCCCCCAAACCCGACGCTCAAAATGGTGTGACTTTTTGCTGAACATTATGTGGACCATATAGAATAATTTTGTGTTGGAGGATAACTTTCACTTTGGATGTCTGGGTTTAGGTCTAGTTATACCATACTATAATTCTAAACAACTTTTCTTGTATAGTTTTTTCACTAAGGCAATACTTTTGGAGTTATTTGCGAGTGAACGTGTTCATGTTTAACAAAATAAAACATGTTTTTGGACGGTTTTTCGGAGATAACTCAAACAGTAAGTATTTTAGCGAAAAAAATATTCTTCGTAAAATTATAGCACATAAAAAATTGAAAAAAAAGGTGTACATATCAGATCTGTAGACCCAGTAGAAGCAGAGTTGCAGCTAATGAAAATTAGGTTCTTCTTCGTCAAATTCCAAATCGAATATTTCAATGTGAAATAACCCAAAAACGGAACATTTTAGGGGAAAATTTATTTTAATTTTTTAAAGTGTTCAAAAGAAGGTTTTTTTTGTCTTTTAAAATAACTTATAATAGTAAAAGTAAGTGAATTACGCTCAAAATATTGTTGATCCCTTTAATTTTTTGGTAAAAAAATCGCGAAAATCACCCCATAATTAGCATCACATATAAATTTTAATATTACCACTTTACAAGTTACTGTGCCTATGTATTATTTATATGATCTGTAAGTTTCATTGGTCCAAAGTGCTTCGTTTTTAAAAAGCTGTAGTTAAAAGGGCTTGAACGAGTAACTAATCACGAGTTTAGACAAATTTTGAACAGCCATAGCATAACCAATTTTTGTCTAACAAGAAAACAAAAAATCAAAAATGTTCAGAAAAACAAAACGTGCATTTTATTACTCTTTAAGATTTTTGGTATTCCTAATTGTTTTTAAGTTAATTCCATAAACAGTTACGATTTTTTTCAAAATTAATTAAATGTTTTATTTTAAACCCAATCTTTTTTCAAAACTGAGCACTTTGAACCAGTGAAACTTATAGATGATATAACCAATACATAAGTAAAGTAACTTGTAAAGCGATAACGATTAATTTTATTTGAGAAGCTAATTAGGAGGTGATTTTCGCCATTTTTTTACCAAAATATTGACCTTTTTTGTTTTAAATTTTATGTAGAACATTTTTGTATAGAACATTGTTCACGCTAAAGCACAGTTTTAGAAATATTGACGAAAAACGTAAAAAAAACTACGAATTTACCAATTTCTCCCCCATCTCCCCCCCAAAACGGACGCTCAAAATGGTGTAACTTTTTACTGAACAATATGTAGACCATATAGAACAATTTGGTGTTGGAGGAAAGCTTTTACTTTGGATTTTTAGTTTAGGCCTTTTTTTGGACAAATTATACTATGTATACTACCTCAGTAACTTTGAAATGGTTCATTTTATAAGAATTATGCATAGGGCCTTTTTTATTTCAAATTGAATGTAGAACATTTTTGTATAGAAGGTTGTTTATGTTAAATCGTATAGTTTTAAAAATATTTAAGAAAAACATAAAAAACTACGAATTTACCGATTTCTCCCCCTCTCCCCCCAAACCCGACGCTCAAAATGGTGTGACTTTTTGCTGAACATTATGTGGACCATATAGAATAATTTTGTGTTGGAGGATAACTTTCACTTTGGATGTCTGGGTTTAGGTCTAGTTATACCATACTATAATTCTAAACAACTTTTCTTGTATAGTTTTTTCACTAAGGCAATACTTTTGGAGTTATTTGCGAGTGAACGTGTTCATGTTTAACAAAATAAAACATGTTTTTGGACGGTTTTTCGGAGATAACTCAAACAGTAAGTATTTTAGCGAAAAAAATATTCTTCGTAAAAATATAGCACATAAAAAATTGAAAAAAAAGGTGTACATATCAGATCTGTAGACCCAGTAGAAGCAGAGTTGCAGCTAATGAAAATTAGGTTCTTCTTCGTCAAATTCCAAATCGAATATTTCAATGTGAAATAACCCAAAAACGGAACATTTTAGGGGAAAATTTATTTTAATTTTTTAAAGTGTTCAAAAGAAGGTTTTTTTTGTCTTTTAAAATAACTTATAATAGTAAAAGTAAGTGAATTACGCTCAAAATATTGTTGATCCCTTTTATTTTTTGGTAAAAAAATCGCGAGAATCACCCCATAATTAGCATCACATATAAATTTTAATATTACCACTTTACAAGTTACTGTGCCTATGTATTATTTATATGATCTGTAAGTTTCATTGGTCCAAAGTGCTTCGTTTTTAAAAAGCTGTAGTTAAAAGGGCTTGAACGAGTAACTAATCACGAGTTTAGACAAATTTTGAACAGCCATAGCATAACCAATTTTTGTCTAACAAGAAAACAAAAAATCAAAAATGTTCAGAAAAACAAAACGTGCATTTTATTACTCTTTAAGATTTTTGGTATTCCTAATTGTTTTTAAGTTAATTCCATAAACAGTTACGATTTTTTTCAAAATTAATTAAATGTTTTATTTTAAACCCAATCTTTTTTCAAAACTGAGCACTTTGAACCAGTGAAACTTATAGATGATATAACCAATACATAAGTAAAGTAACTTGTAAAGCGATAACGATTAATTTTATTTGAGAAGCTAATTAGGAGGTGATTTTCGCCATTTTTTTACCAAAATATAAAGGGGGCCAACATTATTTTAAGCGTAACTCACTTACTTTTAATGTTAGAAGTTTTTTTAGAAAACAAAAATAAACCTTTTTTTAAACACTTTAAAAAAGTTGTAATAAATTTTTCCCGAAAAGTGCTCCGTTTTTTGGTTATTTCACATTGAAATATTCGATTTGGAATTTGACGAAGAAGAACCTACATTTCATTAGCTGCAACTCTGCTTCTACTGGGTATACAGACCTCACGCAAACACCATTTTTTTCAATTTTTTATAAGCTATATTTTTACTAAGAATATTTTTTTCGCTAAAATACTTACTTTTTGAGTTATCTCCGAAAAACCGTCCAAAAACATTTTTTTTTGGTTAAAAATGAACACATTCACTCGAAAATAACTCGAATAGTATTGACTAAGTAAAAAAACTCTATAGAACAAAAGTTACTTAGAATTAGTCATTTTATCCAATTCCGGACTTATTTTAAACGTATATTTGTTCACCCCCGAGAAAATTATTTTCACCCCGTATCTTCAAATTTTTGTAAAATGGAGGGATGTAGAATAGTAAACTTTTTCTTATATAATAATAGACAATTTCAACTACCTATTCCCAAATTTTCATCCTTCCTTTATTTTTTTGGAGGTTTTCGTAAAATTCTCCGTTCCCTGATGGGGCTATAAAGAATAAAGATGACTGAAGACATCAAAAGGGTAGCCAGACTAAGATGGAGATGGGCAGCACACATAGCCAGAATAACAGAGGGGTGATGGACAAGGAAATTATTGGAATAGCGACCAAGAGAAGACAAGAGAAGCGTCGATTGACCGCCTACGCCTACAAGATGGACTGACGATTTAAGAAGGCTAAATAAATAATGGATGAGAGCGGCGAAAGATAGACTGGATTGGAAACAGGAGGAAGAGGCCTATCTCCAGCAGTGAACTTTTGAAGCTGGGTGATTCTGATGAGCATTCGAGGTGTAGGCAGACAACAAGCTTCTTGACCGAGAACCATTTGGGACTGGACAGAAATATCAAACGCAGGACAACTTTTTGGCAGAAGACCGTGCGGTATTTGCCATGGTGACGGCCAAGGTCAGCTAATTCGGACATAAGAATATATTAAACAAATAATCGTTTAAACGATAATAATCGTTCAAAAGAATTGAATTAAGGGGAACGTGGCAAAATGCAAAATTTTGACGCATGTCAAAATTTTCAATGTGCTTTAAATTTATTCAATTTTTTCGAATCCTAAAAAAACTGATAAATATTTTTAAAAAATTTAAACGCATAATGAAAGATTACATTATTACTGAGTGCCGAAAGTTCCTGAAAACTTCTATAATGTTTATTTTAATAAGTTACAGGAGTGAAAATAAAAGAAAATTTAGTGTGATTTTTAATGTTGTTCTGAAGCTATTTCCTTGTGGCATTTTTATAATTAACTATTTAGATGCGAAATAAGCCACAATTAAATTGAAAAAAATTGATTAACGTTTCCACGTCCAAATCGGGTGTCGTTGTCAACATACAAAATACTACTAAATTAATCAAAAATGTTGTTGCTTAGTAAAAAATTTTTCTAATAATTTATTTAATCTGACCAATTTATATCGGCAATTCAGACATATATTATACATTTTAAAGTAAAAGACTTTAAAATGATATTGCCAATATTTATGAGTTGCATTCCTGGGACGACTTCACTGAAAGATAGTTCATTCGATTACATCTGTAAATTCCATAGTAAATCACGAGGGAAAACCAGGAAAAAACTTCGTGATACTATCCCGACATTGTAAGTAGTTGGTCTAACATTTAGTTTACTCTCAAAACTAATTCCAAATTCTGACTTTAATATATAATATATATGTTGTTTAAATTATAAATTATATTAATAATACACAGATATTTAAGTAATACTAAAATATCAAATATGTACTAACTCGATATGTTATTTACTTACTAATGGTGGTATTTTCTTTCTATCGACTTCCTCTTTCAGTTTGGGTATCCACATTCTACTGCATTCTACCGAGGAATTTGCGACACAATTGGTTTCATTTAGCATAATTAGAGCCGCTTCGTTAATTTTTATCTTTTGACTATGTATTTCTTTCAGGACAATACTTGAATCTCTCCACTGAACTCTATGTTCATTATCCCACTCGTGTTGACATATTTGAGATCTATCAAATTCTCTATTTTTAATATAAGACTGATGTTCACTTATTCTAACGTTTAATTGTCTTGATGTTTCACCTTAATAAAATTGTTAGCATTCACAATTTGGGATTTTTAATTGCAAATATTTCATTCAAAAGAAACTTTAATTTATTCTAAGGGACTTTCGGCCCTCGGCAATAAAGTAGTCTTTATACCTGCGTTTAAATTTTTCAAGAATACTTATTAGTTTTCTCAGGATTCGAAAAAAATGAATACATTTAAAACATTGAAAATATTGACATGCTTCAAAATTTTGCATTTTGCTCCGTATCTTTTAATTAGGTCGAAATTTTTTTATTTAATTTTATAGAATGTTACTTAATTAAAATCAACATTAGATTGATCATAAAAACGGCCATTTCCTTTTTGTAATTAACGTATTTAAAATGCTTAGATTACAAAGGCCAGACTGAAGTTTACCAGGCTTAAAATGTATGATTTCATGACTACATTTACTGAATCAATAATACGAATCACAATAGCAAGCATGCAATATTAAATCTAGACATGGAAATTATTTTTCCCAAAATAAAGTTGGAGTGAAAAGTGTTTATTTGGAAGACTTAAGAGTATCGATTGGGTAAACCACGAAGGTCAAACCCAAGAAGTCGATATTTAATTTGCCAATGCATTTCCAGAAATTGGAAGCAAAATAAATATTGCAGTGAATATTACAATGCTTTTAATTCATCAATGTAATTAAACGTTTTTGTGGGTATCCCACCCACCATTACATTTCATTATTCATAGTGATTAGAAACATTCATATAGTACCTACGTTCCCTAACGGTAAAATATTGCAAAACCATTTAGAGAACCGCTTAGATTGACATGAAATTTGACATACGCCTAGGTAACATGCCAAAGAAGAAAATAAAGTGATATTGTGCCGATTTTTGCTTTTGCCCTGAGGGTGAGTTTTACCCTTTCTCGGGGGTGAAACAATATACGTTTAAAATAAGTCCGGAAATGGATAAACTGACTAATTTTAAGCAACTTTTGTTCCATACCATTTTTGCACTAAGTTAATACTATTTGAGTAGATATGTTCATTTTTCAACAAAAAAAAAACACACTTTTAGACGGTTTTTTGCAAATAACTCATAAAGTACCTAAGTATTTTATCGAAAAAAACGTTTTTAGCAAAACTATAGCCCATAAAAAAGCAAAAAATGGTGTATGCATGAGATCCCTACACCCAGTAAAAGAAGAGTTGTAACTAATGAAAAATGGGTTCATACTCGCCAAATTCCAAATCGAATATTTTAACGCGAAATATCCAAAAAATGAAGCACTTTTTGGGGAAAACTCATTACAACTTTTTTAAAGTGTTTAAACAAGCTTTACACTTGTTTATAGTGTCATAACACAAAAAAGTTCAAAATCGGTTTTATTGCACCAATACTTTCATAAAACTATACATTCCTATCTCACAAAGTGTCACGTCTATTATGGGTCAAGTATTTATCGTTAGATGACACTAGTATCATTATACGATTATCCAAAATCAAAGACGCACCTAACACAAACAGTGTCACATATCGACTTGTGCAAAGCATTTGTCCATCTAAGATGTATTATGTATAAAGAGTCGTTTGTCGAGTTAAGACGGTTAGTAGGTATAATATGTGATTACTTTACTCAAAACAATCTGCGTATGTGCTCAAGAAAAGTGACACGTTTATCACTTATTTATCTTTCTTTTTGCAATACTTTGTGTTTAATGTTGTTATGTACTTGTAGTCGAGGAAATGAAGCATTTTGGCTCCCAATTTTTTCGTCCAGCATGGATTTACTTGAAATTTTCACAGAAGGTAGGGAATAGTTTAAAGATCATTTTCTATATCATGCCGTTGTATGCTAAAACATTGGGGGTGGTTACCACCCCATCTAGGGGTTGGGAATTTTTTATTACATTTTAACCATGTAGATCAATGTAAAACGTAATTCTAAGAAAAAAATGTTTTTTACATTTTCTTCGTAAAACTAATATTTATCGAGTTATTCGCGCTTGAAAGTAACAATTTTTCGTCGAAAATATCGACTTTTTTTGAGGGTTTTTTGAGAATACCTCGAAAAATATACATTTAATCAAAAAAACTGTAGATAACAAACTAGTATCTATTAGTAAAACAAACTAAATTATTTTCCTACGATATCTTTAAGACCAATACAAACCGAGATACGGCATGTTAAAGGTTAGATTTTCTCGTCAAAATTTGAAATATTCAAAGCCAAATAACGGAAAAACTTTGCACTTTTCTAGAAAGAATTAAATTGTCTTTTTTCAAGTATACAATTAAGAATTTCAAAGAATAATAATAAAAAATTTCTAACATGAAAATTGAGCGACTGATAGAGAGAAATGATCAAAAAAAGGTCGGTACCTGCATTTCTCTACAAAAAAATCAGTGAAAATAACCCCCTAACTACCCTCCTAATTAAAAATTAGTCTTTACCTTTCTGTAATTCCTTGTATATTTATATTGTTAATACACCCAAGAAGTTTGACCTATTCAAAAGGCCTAATTTTAGATAAATTGGAATTTAAAGAAAAATGGATTTTTGGCAATTTCTTATTTTTATCTCCGAAAATACTGGAGATACGAAAAAAATAATAAACTGTTAAATTGTATCTTTTTTAATAACTAAAATTATATTGTACATAGATTTTCATTACTAGGGGAGTGCAATTAGAACGAGAAGATACAATGTTTCGGAAAAAATCAAACAAGGTTATATTTTTCTAAAACTTTTTTTGTTAGTTTATAAATATGTTAAAGTAAAAAGTTCTACTCACAAATTTCGCCGCTAATTGTTTATTAATTGTTTAAACAATAACAATTGTTTTGTATGAATAATGTTAAGAATATGAGTGAATTCAACATTTTATTTTGATAAAAAATGTTTTTATTTTAGTTTTGATTATGCTGAACCCGAATCTGACATTACAATTTGCAAATTCAAAATGGCGGATTCAAAATGGCGGATTTTTTCCTAAAATTCCTTAAAAAGCAGTTGTAAAATCCGAATTTTTTTTATAAAACGTGTTTGTTTACATATATGTGGATATTTTTGAGAGGTTGCTGAACCTGAATCAAATTTTGATTATTTAAATTATAAAATGGCAGATCCAAAATGGCGGATAACTTAAAAAATTGTTGTAAAATAATAATTTCTTTACAAAATGTATTTATTTCTACATATATTTATTTTTGAGAGCTTTGATAAACCTAACTTAAATGTTAACATTATAAACTATAAAATGGCGGATCCAAAATGCGGATTTTCTAAAAAGAACATAAAAAAGAACATTTTTCTAAAACATTTATTGTCTTTATTTTTAACAGGTTGTTGAATCTGAATTAAAGATTAAAAATTTAAATTTCAAAATGGCGGATCCAAAATGGCGGATATTTAAATGAAAAACAAGTAGAATCCAATCAAACAAATATGGAATTTCATTCTTAAAAAAAAAAGATAAACAAATAATTTTCACAAAAATATTAAAAATTAAAATGTATTAGAAAGAAAGAACCAATTATTCAAAATCTATCTCTTCAATATTCAAAAAATTGTTGCAATGGAATCATAAATAAAAAGTTATTCTTAGTAAAAAGCTCTGCATATTCTAAAACTTTAAATGCCATCATAAAATATCAATTTTTATCAATTTTGTACAAGATATGTCAATAAATAAAAATTTCAGTTAGGAGTAAAATACATATATTTTTCATAATACTGAAAATTGTTATTATGGAAAGTTGTTCAGAATTAAAAACGATGTGTCAATATGCAATTACACTTTTATGCAATTTTTTTACATAATACCTCGTATAATATTGATAAAATATAATAATTTATATTTGCATATTAAGTGTTAGACCATGCACAGCTATTTATGACGAATAACTTTCTTCATAAAATTAATAATAAATCAGTTATCATAAATAATAAGTGAAAATTTAATGATATTTGGTATAATTAATTTGAAACAATATTAAAAAAAAACAAATTTTCGATTAGAAGGATATAATTACATATTGGAACATAGTTTTTAATTCCAAACAACTTTTCTTTATAAAAATTTTCGATATTGTGAAATATAAAGGTACTTTACTCTTGAGTGAAATTCATATTTTTTGACATACCTCGTACAAAATTAACAAAATTTGATATTTGATGGTTGCATCTTATGTTATATACGATGCAGAGTATTTTATAAAGAATAACTTTTTTTCGTAAAACTGATATTAAAAAAGTTATCAATAGGTTCCAAGTTACGCAGACATACTGTATAAGAGCTAAAAAAAATTTTTTTTGTTGAACACTTATTATTTTTGAAGCTTATTATTAAATTAATTTTAGGTAAGTTTTACAGAAAAAAGTTTTGATCACTCTGTATATACATTTTTTCAGCTGGTAATTTTCGGTTTTTGTATTACATTTTTGTTATCTTTCTTAGTTTTCTCAAAAAGAAATTGTTTATTTCATTTTTAATCTAAAATAATTCAGTGTTTTTTAAAGATTACATCCTAGGCTTTAAAAAAATATTAAAAAAATTGTATTAGATTTATTCAAACTTGAGTAATACCGTCTTAAAATGGTGGGAATTCTGTAGAACTACGAAGTTTTCAAAAATTACATTTTTTGAGACAGCGTATTATTTGAATTAAATTTTTGAGATTTTTTTTTAATAAAACATCGTTTAGGAAGATGATTGAGAGGTAAGTTGTGCAAATTTTAGACCTTTGTAAGTAGAATTTTATTAGTTACACATTTTTAAATCATTTTTAAACAAAATTCATGTAAGTCTCACTTTCCGCCCACACCGTACTTATGTCCATACGTTTTATTTCTTTTTATTACAACCATAAGATAGCTTATTTTATCTTCTTTCATGTCCAATTTGTAAAATTTCTTTTGATCCATTAGTTAAAGAATTACATTAAAAAAACTCAACCGTGCACTTCTTCCAACGCTAGTTTACATTGCGCCAATGTGTGTGAGAAGGGTGACTTTAGCGTTATAAATAAAAAATTACAGAAGCTAGAGATTTAATTTTAGAAAAATCTTTATATAAGGTTTTTTTTGTAAAATTTTCTGAATTTTTCAATGGTCAAGGCAGTTTTTTTCTAAAAATTATATTTTCGGAGTTATTTAAAAAACATCTAACTTCGCTGTTCATTTGTTTAATAAAAAATGAAGCACCCACTTCTCGAGTAGAACTTTTTGATATGTTGTTTATTAAACATTTCTTAATGAAATTACAAAAAGTTTTATCTTGTTTGATTTTTTCCGAAGTGAAAATCTAAATGCACTCCCCTATACAGTGAATAGTTAGCGAGATATAGCTGTTTAAAACCACTATTTACGAGCAAACACCCCCTTATTCGAGCCTTTTAAACTCACCCCAATGAAAAAGTAAGGGATCTAACGGAATTAAATTTACACAATCTAATATAGGCGAGCGGGAGATACCCCTAAAATGACCAGGTACTGACCACGGAGAGGTGAATGGCTAATTTTATTCATATTTTATATTTTTGAAGGTGCTGAAAACGAAAATGAGGTTTATTTTGAATTTTATGTGGGGGAACATTGTCAAAATCGCAATTTTAATCTAAAAATAAAAAAAAGAAATCACGTTTTCTTGCGTTTACCTCGCTACAACTCTGTTCCCTTTTAATATTTTTTTTCTGAAATTTTTACAGTATATATTCCTCACCTTTCTTAAGAAAATGGTACTTACTTCAAGCTTTCGGTCTTATTCTAATAAAAGTTATGAATTTTTTAAAGTGAAAGGTGCAGATTTCTGAATTGCAAAGTTTAATCGCAAAAGTTGAGCGACGAAGTTTGAAATTTAGCTTTTTAATCACGTGTATGTTAAAGTATAGAGTACAAAGAAGTTTTTTGGAAAGTTTTAGATCAAAATGTTTTATAGAACAAAAAATATTGCAACTCTTATTATCGGCATTAGAAATCCCCAATATAACGGTTATTTTTCGAGATACTGACCATGTGTGGTGAATGGCTAATTTTGGTCTTAGATTATGTTTCTGACGGCGCTGAAAATGAAAATGAAATTTATTTTAAATTTTACGTGGGGGAATATTGTCAAAATCGCAACTTTAGCATAAAAATAGAAAAAAGTGAAATCACGTTTTTTTGCGTTTAACTCGCTACAACTCGGATCAATTTTAATATTTTTTTCTAAGGTTTGTACACTATATGTTGCTTACTTTTTTGAAGACAACGGTATCTGATTTAAGATTTTAGTCTTATTCTAGTAAAAGTTATGAGTTTTTTAAAGTACAAGGTACAGATTCGTGAATTGCAAAGTTTCATCGCAAAAGTTGAGAGGCAAAATTAGAAATTTATCTTATTGATCACTTTTATGTTAAAACATAGAGTACAAAGAAGTTTTTTGGAAAGTTTTAGTTACAAATATTTATTAGCAAAAAAAATGGCGTAACTTTTAATATAGACGTTATACATTCCCAAACTAACACTTATTTTTCGAGATACTGACCATGGGAGGTGAATGGCTAATTTTGGTCTTATTTTATGTTTTCGATGGTGCTGACAATGAAAAAGTGGTTTATTTTGAATTTTATGCGAGGAAACATTGTCAAAATCGCAATTTCAACCTAAAAATAAAAAAAAGTGAAGTCACGAATTTTTACGTTTAACTCACTACAACTCTTTTCCAGTTTAATATTTTTTTCTAAAATTTCTACAGCATATATTTCTCACCTTTGTAAAGACTATGAAAGTAACTGTAGGCTTTCAGCCTTTTTTTTTATAAAAGTTATGAATTTTTAAAAATAAAAGGTACAGATTCGTGAATTGCAGAGTTAAATCGCAAAAATTAAGTGACAATATTTAAAACTTATCTATTTGATTTCATTCATGTTAAACCATAGAGTTCAAAGAAGTTTTATGTGGAGTTTTAGGTCTAGATGTGTTATAGAAAAAACATGGTGCAACTTTTAATTTTAAGAAAAACGTGTTTTAACTTTTTTTTATTTTTAGAGCAAAATTGCGATTTTGACAATGTTCTAGGACCTAAAATTCAAAATAAACTTGATTTTAGTTTTCAGCACCATCAAAAACATAAAGCAAGACCAAAATTAGCCATTCACCACCAATGATCAATATCTCGAAAAATTTGCGTTATTTTGGGGATTACAACGTAAATGTTAAACGCTGCACCATTTGTTTTCTATAAAACATTTTCATCCAAAACTTTCCAGAAAACTTCTTTTGTACTCATATTTTATTTTTGAATTTGATTTAAAATCTATATTTTAAATTGTGTCAGTCAAATTTTGCGATTAAACTTTGCAATTCACCAATCTGCACCTTGTACTTTGAAATATTCATAACTTTTACTAGAATAAGACTAAAAGCCTAAAGCAGAAACCATTGTCTTCAGAAATGTAAGCGATATATAGTGTACAAAGTTTAGAAAAAAATATTAAAACTGACCAGAGTTGTAACGAGCTAAACGCAAAAAAACGTGATTTCATTTTTTTTTATTTTTAGGGTACAATTGCAATTTTGACAATATTCTCCCCCCTAAAATTTAAAATAAATTTCATTTTCGTTTTTGTCACGGTTAGAAACATAATCTAAGACCAAAATTAGCCATTCACCACCCATGGTCAGTATCTCGAAAAATAAGCGTTATATTGGGGATTTCTAACGTCGACATTAAAAGTTGCACTATTTTTTTTCTATAAAACATTTTGATCTAAAACTCACCAAAAGACTTCTTTGTGCTCTCTACTTTAAAATAAACGTAATTAGGAAGCTAAATTTTAAACTTCGTCACACAACTTTTGCTATTAAACTTTGCCATGCACAAATCCGCACCTTTTCCTTTGAAAAATTTATTCATTTTTGAGGGTGTCCCAATCGTGTAATAGTACTTCAAAAATCCCACAAAATCATTTTTGAAAAAACTTTTTATCGCCAAAAATGAAAGAGCTATGTTTATAAAACAATTTTTTTTTTCGAAATATTCGAATAGTCTGCTTATGGAACATTTTCAATGCATGTATAATACCACAGAACTTGTTCGTATACTGGAAGATGACTTAAAAACTATTTGTATTTGTACTTCTACATATTTGTAAATTCGTATTTTTGTGTAAATAAATGTTTTTGTAATTCTTTAATTCTACTTTTTTCTGTAGAGATCTATTAAATTATCTACATACTTATAAAAATTGTAACGTTCTTAGGGGTGGTTTTTAAAGGTTGAAATATTATGATATTATATCCTAAAGCATAAAACAATCATTATTTTTAGACAATCAAAACCAAATTTTACCCATATTAAAATTTACAATGATTTTATATAATTGTTGACAATAAGGGGTAGTGTACACCCCTAAAAATAATCGACGTCCTTGAGCATGTTATAGAATATGAAGTACAGGGTGAGATGATCCTAATCCCAAATTTTTATGTAAATCGATGCAAGTCGAAATTATTCTTTTAGGATAAGTTCTTTTTATATATAGCTCCAACAAGGGTGGTTTTAAGGGTTGAAATATTATGATAGTATATCTTAAAGCATAAAACAATCATTATGTAACTAGTAAGAACCAAATGTTGACAATATTAAATTTTATGATGTTATTTTATAATTTTTTAAAATTAGGGGTAGTTTTCACCCTTAAAAAACCAAAAGCGTACAACAGCTCAATATACAAAATGAACTAGAGGGTAAATGAACCTAATCTAAAATTTTTGTACAGATCGATGCTAAACGAAAAAATTGCGAGGTTTTGCAATTTTTTCAGTTTCATTTCCTCGACTATTGTATTTAAAGTTACATCGTTAAAATATATAAGCCTGTTAACCAGATAATAATAATGATATTATATTCTGTACTGCAAGTGTCACTTTTGATAAGTAATATTTCGTAAATTTTTCGTTATTTTATCTGTATTGTGTCACAACTAAAAAAAATTGTTTTTTTCAATATTTTTAATATAATTAATGCGATATTTTATAGAGCTTCAAAAACCATTGTAACTGACTAAAATAGTTATTATTCTAATTTTAATAGTTTTTGAATTAAACCCGAAACTGTTGTAGGACAAACTTTAAACGTCGTTTTCTCGAAACTTTCCTTTTTTAACTTATGACACTCTTTGAGCGGAGGTACGATGTGTAAAAATTAGTGATAAAAAAATAACGGAGTATGAAGTAACTGCTAATATCCAACAAGAAACTGCGAAAACAGTGCAGTCGGATACTCCAAAAATGACACTACATTATATCTATTCTACATACAGTGAGCACATAAAGATTGGAATAAATTCATTTTCTCGAGAATGGACGATTTTGAAAAAAAAAATCCCGAAACAGTTTTTGACATATATATATCATAATAGTGACGTCACCCATCTGGGTGTGATGACGTCATGGATGATCTTTTTAAATGAGAATAGGGGTCGCGTGATAGCTCATTTGAAAGGTAATTCAATTCTCTATTCAGTAGTATAAACATTAACATAATTATTTATACAGGGTGTCCAAAAAAATTTTTTTGAATTAAATTTATTGACATAAAAAGAAGAATGTATTTACTTTATTTAATTCAGAATACATTTTACTGATCTCAGAAAACAGAAAAAAATGTTTATTTAACAAATAAATATTTTTTTTGCTTAAATTCAATATTAATGCAGCCACCCACCTGCCTCTTGACAATTTGAACATTTAATTGAAGCGAAAAGCGATGACTATTTTTCAAATAAACATTTTTTCTGTTTTCTGAGAGCAGTAAAATGTATTTTGAATTAAATAAATTATATACATTCTTCTTTTTATGTCAATAAATTTAATTAAAAAATTTTTTTTGGACGCCCTGTATAAATAATTATGTTAATGTTTATACTACTGAATAGAGAATTGAATTAATTACCTTTCAAATGATCTATTACACGACCCGTATTCTTACTTAAAAGTCGTAATTTAAAAATAAAAATTGACTTGCTTCGGGATTTTTTTCCAAAATTATCCATTCTAGAGAAAATGAATTAATTCCAACCTTTACGTTCTCACTGTATATTTTTTTTTTTTATTATTAACTCCATTGAGTACAACAATCTGCCCATTGGGCATTAAGCATTTGTTATGGTAAAAAATATAGACATGTAGAGAGTTACTCCAGTGAGTAACCTCTTTACAATTCTAAAACTAAAATTTTATCAGTCTGAATACACTTTTGATTACGTTCAGTTGGTTAAGTCGGACGGCAGTTGCCGTTTTAGTCTACGCACTTCAAAGACGTCCCGCACATTTAATTGTCTGGCAAACGCATTAGGATGCACTAACACTCGTTCAAAGTATTTAACACTAAAACGTTGTATGGCTTCTTTCACGGATTCTAGGGGGATGTCGTGTTGAATCACCTCGTTGGATACATAGTATGGCGCATTGACTATGGAACGCAGCACCTTGTTTTGAAATCTCTGTAAGATGTTTGTATTGGAGACGCTAGCAGTGCCCCATAGCTGAATCCCATAAGTCCATATGGGCTTGAGGATGGACTTGTAGAGTAAAATTTTGTTATCCAGAGATAGTTTGGAATTGCGTCCAATGAGCCAATACATATTTCTCAATTTAAGTCCAAGCTGTTTTCGTTTTGTAAAAATATGTTTTTTCCAAGTAAGGCGGCGGTCCAAGTGCATGCCAAGATATTTGGCGTCCTCGGATTGAGGAATTAGACAATTATCAATATATACAGGGGGGCATGTTTCTCTGCGTAGCGTGAATGTTACATGTAATGATTTAGTTCCATTAGATTTGATGCGCCATACTTTCATCCATTGCTGAATTCTATTTAGGTTTGATTGAAGATTCCTTGATGCTGTTGTTGGATCTGTGTGGGATGCCAGGATAGCAGTGTCGTCTGCATACGTTGCAACTGTAGTTGTACTAGATGTTGGAATTGTACTGTATATTAAAGTTAATTTTTTGTCAACCCGGAAGAATCGTGAATCGCTGTATTTTAATGAAATGGTGCGTGGTATCTCTACACAAATTAAAAAATTCCTAAGTTTGTTACTCCATTAAAATGTTACATTTTTTAAGCCATACCTTACATTTCTAAGAGGAGTCAATTTTATTTCTTTAATGTGTAGAGAGGATCAGTGGAAGCATAAGTTCAAGTTTTTGGGGTCGCCACCCTTGTCCCCCGGTCGCCATCTTGAAAATGGGGTGCAAAGGGGTTTCGCGCTATATCTCGTAAACTACGAACCATACGGAAAATCTAATTAAACTTAAAATGTAGCAAATTAAATTTTCTACAATTTTGTTTCTATCATTTTTTATCGTCAAGTGACCAACAAAAAAGATATAAACAAAAATATTTAAAAATTTTTTAACAAGTCTCCTTTTGGAGGTTATAAATTTTTTTGACTTCATTTTAAAATAAAATAACACTTTAGCAATTTTGTAGACAGTTTTTGAGCGAACAATTTCCACTATAAAGTTGTTTAATTCTATTTATGTATATAGGTTTTACAGCGCTCCAAACTGGACCAGATTCTCGAATGCTCATAGGGATACAATAAAAACAAAAGTTAGGCTTACTTTTCTATCTATATATATTTATTTTTTATTCATACAATTTATTATGATTTTAACATTCCTATGCTATTATTATTCTGTTTTTTACCTTTCTCCCCACTATAAAACTTATAACCCTAAGCATATATAGAAAAGGCCCAAGAAGTTGTTTGAGGGCAAATTCGCCGGTTCAGAAGAAGAATGACGCAACCGCAAAATGCAAAATTCTTAACAAGAGCAAAAAAAAAAACGATTTTTGATATCAAAATCATAAAGTATCATCAAAATTAGCCATTCACCGTGGTCAGGATCTCGAGATTTAAGCGTTTTTTGGGTTGTGCCGCTTGTCAATGAAGTAACAACTTTTTTCCTATTATACAGGGTGTCCCGAAAAGATTGGTCATAAATTATACCACACATTCTGGGGTCAAAAATAGTTCGATTGAACCTAACTTACCTTAGTACAAATGTGCTCACAAAAAAAGTTACAGCCCTTTGAAGTTACAAAATGAAAATCGATTTTTTTCAATATATCGAAAACTATTAGAGATTTTTTACTGAAAATGGACATGTATCATTCTTATGGTAGGACCATCTTAAAACAAAATTATAGTGAAATTTGTCCACCCTATAAAAAATTTATGGGGATTTTGTTCCCTTAAACCCCCCCAAACTTTTGTGTACGTTCCAATTAATTCATTGTTGTAGTACCATTAGTTAAACACAACGTTTTTAAAACTTTTTTGCCTCTTAGTATTTTTTCGATAAGCCAGTTTTTATCGAGATGCGGCTTCTTTTTCAATATATTTACGTAAAAATTTTATGGGGGTTTTGTTCCTTTAAACCCCCCAAATGTTTGTGTACGTTCCAATTAAACTATTATTGTGGTACCATTAGTTAAACACAGTGTTTTTAAAACTTTTGCCTCTTAGTCTTTTGTTCATAAGTCACCTTTTATCGAGATGTAGCTTCTTTTTCAAAATATACCTAAAAATGTAAATTATAAATAAATTTTCAGATTATTAACAGGTCTCTAGAACCGTACTTAACCATATACAAATATGTGGTGGATTCGACAAATATTCAAAATATCTCGATAAACACTGGCTTATCGAAAAAGTACTAAGAGACAAAAAAGTTTTAAAAATAATGTGTTTAACTAATGGTGCCACAATAATAATTTAATTGGAACGTACACAAAAGTTTGGGGGGGTTTAAGGGAACAAAACCCCCATAAAATTTTTATGGGGTGCACAAATTTTACTTAAATTTAAGATGTTGCTGCTGTAAAAATTCCGCATGTCCATTTTCAATAAAAAATCTCTGAGAGTTTTCGATATATGAAAAAAAATCGATTTTCAATTTGTAACTTCAAAGGGCTGTAACTTTTTTTGTGTGCACTATTGTATATAGGTAAGTGAGGTTCAATCAACCTATTTTTGACCCCAGAATCTGTGGTATAATTTATGACCAATCTTTTCGGGACACCCTGTATATTCTGTCTTAAAATTTTCCAAAAAACTTCTTCATGAATTTTACTTTATTGTTGTGTTGGTTAAAATTATAATATAAAAAGTTTGTCACTCAACTTTTTTAAGTAAACATGAATCTAACGAAATATGATGACAAAATGTTTAAAAATTAACAACTCCTTTTTTAACGTGTTTAAACATTTTGGACATATTTCATTGTTATCTACATACTTCAAATATGACACAGTAAAATTTTCAAAGGAAATATTTACAGCGACCAAAGATACAGCGAGGTAAATTTGAAAAATCATCAAAATTGATTTTTGAATTTTTTGTATAAAATTTGACTTTTGGACATGTTCCACCATCTCTAGATAAAAATAAACTTCATATTCGGATTCAACAAAATAGACCAAAATTGGTCATTCATCTTAAATTTGATTTTGGTGGTCGGCATAACGGTTGATGCCGCTCGCCTAATATATGGATAGAAAAATATTTTTCCACCTACCTCTACCGAAAGTATACTTTCCCGGACCTGATTGTAGGGAGCAAAGTTGTACTTTTCCTCCCTAGGGAGGAAAATATTTTTCCTCCCTAGGGAGGAAAAGTAAAAGTGACGTCATGGTATTTCATTCATGAAATATAACTTATTGACGCCCTGTACAATATCTATTTTCTATTACGTAAGTATCGATACATTTTAACGTTTATTTATAAAACACCCTATATTTTGCAGAATGGTAAAAAACAGTAAATTGTTATTTTGATTTAACAATGTTTACATTAATAATTTGACTTATATTTGACAGTTGACAGTTATATTGTACCTACTTGTAAGTTTTAGTTCTAATAAATTTTGTTGGTTAGTTACATAAATAAATTAAGTAAATATGAAAAAATGACTTGTTATTTGAGGAAGGTGGAAAAACCATATGTATAACATGGGAGTAAAGTGCCTTTTCCTCCCTTGAATGATTACTGCCCTCCGCTACGCGTCGGGCAGTAAACTTCATTCTCGGGAGGAAAAGTAGCACTTTCCTCCCTTGTTATACAAATAGCTATATTTTTATTTTATTCCTATGAGAATTCGAGAATTTGGTCAAGTTTGGAGCGCTGTAATACCTAGATAATAAGTAATATTAAACAACTTTATAGTGAAAATTATTCATTGAAAAATCCTCTACAAAATCGCTGTGATGTTATTTTATTGTGAAATGAACGGAAAAAAGTTATAACCTCCAAAAGTAACTTCTTACAAAATTTTCTCTAAATTTTTTTTTATAACTTTCTTGTTGGTCACTTGACGATAAAAAGTAATAGACAAAAAACTGTAGAAAATTTAATTTGCTACATTTTATGTGTAATTAAATTTTCTGTAGGATAGCTAGTTTAGGATATACAACGCGAAAGCCCTTTGAGCCACTTTTTCCAATATAGCGGCCGGGGGACAAGGGTGACGACCCCAAAAACTTGAACTTAAGCTTCTACTGAACCCCCTTACACATTAAAAAAATAAAATTGTCTCCTCTAAGAAATGCAACCCTAAATGTAACATTTCAATGGACTATGTGTGCAATTGAAGATTATTTCCACAATAAAACAATCAGTCAAGTACTTTATATTCTTGAAACTACAGTGAGAATATAATTAAGCATTATGTTGAAATCAGAAGTGCTTATCTTAGATAGAAAAAGGTAAAAGCCTGGGTCGTCCAAAACTAATCACTGGTTGAAATGCGAGAATATTAGTAAAAATGTGCAAGCAAGGTCTAGCGCAAGTTACAACTACAGTTTAATGATAAAGAATCAGTCAATTCACCCTTGAATTTTGACGGTACCAATTTTACAATCCACTCCTGAGACAAAATTTGAAAATAAAGAAAGGATTTTCGAGGAGTGACCTGACTGATCCTTTAGCATTATACTAGGTTGTAGCTGTGTGGAGTCAAAATGTGTTAAGGGAATGCTGTCGCAAGTGGATATAAATCTGGATTAAAGTTTTATGAGGTTGAATTACACGTATTGATTTAAAAGTGTACTCGTAGTTTAAAAAACAATATTTTCTTGTAGGAAAAGAAAAAGCTATTGTTAACAGCAAAACAAAATCAAGCCTGGGTCGCTGTAGGCAATATCTAAATATTCTTGCTCGGTAGAAGATTCACCTCGAGTAATTTTTAGTGACGAATCAAAATTCGATTATGTGTTGTTGGTGATTTAAGCAAACGAGTTATTCTCACTAAGCATGAGGCTTTTTACAATAGACCAGGGCGCATCTTAAAAATATTAATACATTTGGATGTTGGGAGGTGACTTATATTTTTTTGCAGAAATTGCTTGGAAATAAATCATATAATAATAATTGAGTTATCCTCCCACTCAAAAAGGTCCGGAACATTGTTTAAACATTCAAAATGTCCAAAAATAAAGGAAAAAATCGATTTTTTTTTTCGTTTTTGATTATAACGTTAAAAGTGTTCATTTTTGAGAAAAGTTGCTGTAACAACTAGCTGATGATTTTCTGTTGGAGTGAATGAAAAGGGAGTGGTAAACTCCAACAGAAGTAGTAAAAAGAAGAAGATCTACTTAATGTAGCCAAAGGACAAAAATGTGTGGCTTCTCCGTTGAAGAAGCTGGAGTAACTAAAATACAACTTTGTAGTAGTATTTGTATGGAAGGATGCCAAGACAAAGAATATCGAATTGATACAGGACTAGAGATGAGAAATCATTAATAGATAGATATAACTTGAATGGCTAGCTAAATATGTATGAGAAGGGCCACTTGACACTCAAGGAAGGATTCGGCCAATTTGCACGGCTATTTTTGGCCAGACAATAGATTAAAGGAAGTGACAATGATGGCTCGAAAAGAAGATATGAAGATAATGTTCAGAAAATAGATAGAGTAAATATAATAATATACTGAAAATAGAATGAATTTTTGGGCGCCAGAAGAAGGATAACTAGGTTAACGCTCTTCCAGGTATTCTACGCTGCTATAGAGTATGTTAAATTTGTAGTACAAGTATGTGAAAAGTTATTAAAGATTATTAAATTATAAAATATACTACTAAAAATAAAGGAGTAATAAGAAAAAAAAATCACAATAAATGTATATTTATTGAATGTAACTACTAGATCTTTTTAACAATCTCTGAGTTAGGACAAGTAACTAGTGTGTAACTCTAACATGACAGGAAAAAGTGATACTAGTGAAAGTCAATTACAAAATCATCATACAACTATGATCTAAGAATACTCTTTATAAGGTTAGAAAAACTGACTACGGGTACCTCTAATACAGGAAGTACAACTTACAACTAGGTTAGTAGAACCCTCACCAAATAATAATTGTACGTTTATAATACGTACACCTTAATTAAATACTACCTGATACTATATATAACATATAAATACCTCACTGTGAGTGGGACAGGCACAAGCCTTATTGAATAAATAAACCTACGAGTGGATACACAGATCCTTTTCCTAACTCGTGGTTTATAATAGTAATAATAACAAGTGAAACCAAAAACTAATCTGAGGGATTAGAATCCAGAAGTTCATATGAATTTAATAAATTAAAGTTAAAGTTAAATAAAGTTAATAAGTTAAAGTTAAGTAAAGTTAATAAGTTCAAGTTAAATAAAGTTAATAATTACAATTTTGACTAATATGTGAAGTTAATTTTTAAAAATTTAATTAAACATATACTAAAATAATGGAATGAGTTTAAATAATTATACAAAAGTGGAACACAGCCTAAAAATAATCAAGATAAGAGTACCGACTACTATTATCAGGGAAAATATCTGAGCTCAGAAATTTATACCTTTATAGATTGCAGAGTGTTGGGGAACGCTATCAATTAAATATTATGTTGTAAAGAAAAAAAACCTATAAAAAATATAAAGCAGGAAAAATGTGTGTGCAATTGAACTATAAAAAAAAATGTACTAAATATCACAAAACCAGTCTGTCTTTAATAAGAGCACAGTAAATGTTCCCAAACAAACCACTCTTTCCTAATCTTGAAGTTGATGTAATGAGCACCCAAGGGTGCTAACTCTCGCTAGCAGCTGTCCTGCTGGAGGTACAGGAGAGGAAGACTGGTAGAAAGCAGCTGAAGGTACTCAAAACTGTTGGAAAGCAGCTGGAGGTACTCAAAAAAAGAAAATGTGGAAATAATCCAGGCTGGTCGCCTATTGATTGTTTCTCTCTGTGTGGTCTGGCCTTGGTGTTGTTGTAGGGTGGCTTTAAGATTTCATGGTAGGTGCTAAAAAAAACACAGTGTGGTGTTACTACCAATCTACCAATGTCAAAAAAAAGAAGCAAGAGATACGAGGAGGTGTTTTTATTCCTATGGGAATAAGAAGAAATAGGTCATTAAGTCCAAAAACTTGAATGACTAGACAGCTTGACCTTTTATCAGGTTGCTATCAGATGACCTTGGTCAAATAACACAAGTAATTTCCAATTGAAATACAAAATATAATTACTGTGAAAGAATATTTTATTATAATATATACACCGGTATATAGATATATTATACAAGGATAAAATATAGTAAGACTAAGCGATGGATACTTATTTGATCATCGTTCAAAAGATAGGAGTTCTGTAGACTTGAAAGGAATATAAAAAATGGAGTTTAAATTAGCTCTATTTTCCAACTGGAAGCACAAATTAACAACGAATATTGAATTATCTCTAGATGAGTTTGATCCATGAAAATAAAACATAAAAACCATGAAAATAGACTATGTGAAACTTAGTTAGCAAATGTCAAGGACTTCCAAAATGGCTGAATAAAATACTTAATAAAATGTGTATTTACCGGGGTAGAACTCATTGGATATAGTATGCTCTAAAATTCTTCAAATCCACTGCTGCTGGATAACTTCACTATACTTTTATTGTAATATTTAATCAATTTGGAACTGAGAATTAGAGGTGAATAATTGAGTCTAATGACCCCGCACACTACGATTCAGACCGAACACTCGAGAAACAATGGCAATCCAAGGCTCACGTTCACAGCTGAATCCTTCGTACCCCTCTACTAAGCATTGGCTGTCAAAGTGGGGAAACCAATGTTGCCACGTTTTAAATGTGACGTCATCAAGCATTTAAAAATTCTGAGATGGGTTTAAGTTCTATTTGAATAAACATTGAAAGAAAATAATTCTGAAAATAATTAAATAATATTTTGGATAGTTAAATAATATCTTCCCATCAATAATCGATTCTATAAGGGGCGGAACGTCACATTCCCTTTCAACCACCAGAAAAAAAATTTTATTTAAAAAAAATTTTTTTTTTTTTTTTTTTTTCAAAATATTAAACTAGAGTAGTAGTGCTTAGTGTATCATTCCCCGTTGATTCGCAAGATTACAAATAATCACCACTAATAATCAAGGGAAAGTAGGATGGTCACTGCAGCAAATAACGGAAATTGCAAAATATGACCCGAAGTCCTAGTAAAAGTGCTAAAGATGAGACATAATTTATAATGACAAATAAGTGTCGAATTGGCAGTAAATCCAAAGTTGAACTATCCATGGACATCAGATTTATAAGGAGTATATCCAAGGACGAACAACCAGGCAAAGGTGAGAGCCAATTCATACCATAACGCAAGTACATATACTAAAGTCACCAATGAAATCAATAACTATAATAAGTGAAGAATCAAACACTCAATCCTAAATTGGACTAGCAATGGACACCAGATTCGTAATAGCATATCCAGAGAAGAACAACTAGGAATATTTATAGAATAATTTTCACCAATACCAACTAATATAAATAGTGAACATACCAAAGGAATGTAAACACATTAACCAAAATAAATGTGGAATCAGACACTCAATCCAAAGTCAGACTATCAATGGACAACAGATTCACAAAAGCATATCCAATGAAGAACGACCAGGAAGATTTATGGACCAATTCACATCCATACTAAATCATATAAATAAATTAGGTCTACGTACACCCACATCCGGTAATACGAACCTATACAACCAAATAAACAAAATAAGTGAAGAATCGGACACTTAATCCAAAATCGGACTAGCAATGGACACCAGATTTATAGGAGCATATCCAAAGAAGAACGATCAGGAAGATTTATGGACCAATTCTCACTAATACTAAATAACTAACTAAATTAGCTCTAGATCTACCCTCATCCGGTAATATGAGCCTATCGAAACTAAATAGTAAAAATAAAGGATGAACTTATAAGTTCTATGACTCCATGGTAAATACAAAATATGACGGGAACGAGCTCCCAATCTTTCATAAGACTGTATATTCATGTGAACATACATAGGATTATCCAGGAGATATTCCTGAATCTAAGCAACAATTAATGCCTAAGGAAAGAAGAGGGAATCTACTAAAAAGAAAATCAATAATTTGTCCCAGTGGGTTAATCACTAACATTACGACTCTACGTCTATGGAAAGTCAAGCATCTATATACTATGAACTAAGAGACATAAAATAAGCAAACTAGACTTCCCTATTATCGTGTGAAAATGTGCCTGGAATATTTGGAACAATTGCACAAGAATGGTTAGGAAGTGTTGTACACCATTTCCCAACCAGAAATATTATCATGGATAAACATCTGCCTACTCTGACAAGAAAGACATGGATTACGAAATCGGATAGCAGTGATCAGTTGCTGAACTTCGAACCCACGTATTCACCAACTTTGAGCATTAACAGACTAGTTCATAAGAAGAAATATGAAGGACTCAAGAATTCATTTATAAATCAAAATTCCAAATTCATTCCAGAATCATCCTGTGGAGGAAGTAAGAATCCGAATTAATATAAAGTATTTAAGGTACCTGTGACAAATATCAATAAAGTAACCCAATAACAAATTAACAACCACAACTTCTTTCCAATATGGCAAATCCAATGACATGATATAAAAACAATAAAAAAAAATAATAGGTATGTAATCAAATATCCAAGATATAACACATAATCTAAGATATGGTAGTGTAACATAGCTCCATCTATATTAAGCAAGAATACTTGTATGAGCCCACACATCCAAATATCTTAATATATAATAATCAACAGCCCTTTTATTCTGAGAGGTTGAGTACAAAACTAAGAGTACAAGTGGAGGTTATTAACTTGGTAATACTACTGGCTGGATTAGTATTTGAGAATATTTGTCGATAATGACTCAAATGCAATCTATAATACAAAAAAATAATAATAAACTCATACAAGCGGTATTACACAAGAATTCGGTACCTACCCTAATAACACAAAACATTCCATGAATGTTCCTAGAATGTACACACAGGACATTGAAAACATTCCTGGAATGTCCCCAAATGCACACGAATGTCCCTGGAAAGTCCCAGGAAAGTGCTGTGTCAGCATTTTAAATATTCTTAGAATGTTCTGTTGGAACATTCCATGAATGTCTACGAATGTTCTTTGGACATTCACAGTCTATTTTTTAGACTGAATGTCTTGTTGGAACATTCCATGAATGTTCTTTGGACATTCACAGTATATTTTTAGACTGAATGTCTTGTTAGAACATTCCATGAATGTCTACGAACGTTCTTTGAACATTCACAGTATATTTTTTAGACATTCACTGAAATATATCGTCAGTAATGTGACAATACCTCCTAATGTTTTTTCATGAGGTTTGCAGGAGACGAAAAACATTTTTTAAGGTCACTTTCTGTTTTCGTACGTATTCTGACTTTTTTGTAGTAAATAGATAGTTGAATTTACTGCAAAACAAGTCAAAAAATATATGAAAACAGGAGGTGGCCGAAACAAGTTTTTAGTCTATCTTACAAATCTCTTGAAACAGATGAGGTATTGTCACATCACTGACGATATGTGGCCATACCAAATAATACATCCTTGATAAATATAAACATTTTTATTGCAAAAAATCTTTACATACATTTTTTAATGTAATTTACTGACATTCCTAAATATTATAAAAAAATGTGTCACATTTGCTTTGTAAACCTTTCTTTTGCTTTTCGTAGCCACATATTCCGTTTCCTTTCTGGTTTTTTGTAGACCACTTCTCTCAGCTGATTCTAAAAGAAAATAAAATAAAAGGTAATTTTTCTATCCTTTACAATTATCAATCAGAAGAAATATTATTTACAGGTAATAATAGGCATAAATAATAATAAAAAAATAAATATTAAATAATATTTAAATAAATAATAAATAATATTTAATAAATAAAATAATAATAATGAACATTTTGTATTTTGACAACGACATCCGACGTGGAAGTAGAAACCTTAATAAAATTATTTTTTCAAGTAAATTGTGGCTTATTTCCTCATTAGAATAGTTAATTACAAAAAAGCCACAAAGAAATAGATTTTTCACAAACAAATAAGTATTTAGTATTCATTATATTTATTGTTTTTATTATTTACTTTAATGTCCTACTGGTACATTATTTGACAAATAATGACATTTCGAAGTCTGTTAAGTACGATATAACGCCCTTGGGCATTAAATTTAAATAACGACTTAGATACTGTCAAGTTGACAAATATCAACCTAAGTAAAACTATGGTTACCACAATTATGTTACTACTGTTACTGGTAAATGTACTTATTTAAAAACTAATCAATTCAAAATTCATTCAAATTTTTCGCATATAAAGAATAATTTAGTCAGACATTAAACGTTGAAGGCACCACAGGTATTATAATAATAACGCTTTCGGTCAACGTATATCCCTCAGGCCCTTGTTAAAAACACCATTGACCTCAAGCGTTATTATCCTTATAATACCCTTGGTACCTTAATAACTGTAACATAAGATTATACCTTAATTCTTGTTTTCTATTTCTGATGTTTTTATTTATTTACATTGAATATTAATCTGTTTTGTTGTATAATCTACTTCGCAATAATTATGTGATATATTTGACTTAAAATGAATTCAAAAATTTTTTGCAGTTGGGCAACAATGTCAACTTAGATCTCCAATGTAGATAATGAATTACAACAGTATCTATATTGTACAGACTGTATTATTAATTAGGTTATTTATTTATTGAAATATACATCCACCAGGTATAAACCCATAAAGGTGTACATAAGAAAACTACATACATTGACTGAACACTTGATGACAAAATATAAAATAAAATAAAGAATAACCAAAAATGTTTCTGTTGTTAATACACATACACAATAATAAACAAAGACCTTAATAAAGAAAAATAACATGGCATCAATTCGATAAGCTATTGCGTATTTCGCGTTTAAAGATGTTAAAACCAAGAAAAAAAATGCATATACCTGTGTGACATAAGCTATTGGAACAGCACAGTCTCTTAAACGAACAGATGAAAGTGAAGTTCTGTCAATATCTTTTTCTAAAAAGTGTTTTGAACATACTCCTCTATTAACAAATCTGATCTATACTTCATGTCTTCTTCGCAGGATCTTCTGGAAAGCTAAAAATACAAAATATATGCATTACTAAGCATTATTAACAAATTTTAGTTTTAAATAAAAAATATGATTAATGGACTCACAAAATATTATAAAACAGCTTAGAAATTGTTTATTAGTATAGTCGGTTCCCCAAACTCTGACACAACTGGCTAGTGATTTTAGTAGGTAATTTTTTTTGTTTTTGGCCAATTTTGCCAAAATTACAGTAATTATTAACTATTTAGTTATTATTTTTTTTTTGCCAATTTTACCAAATTGGCAAAATTATTTACTAAAATCACTAGCCAGTTGTGTCTGAGACTCAGTAGTACTGAGACTGAGTTTAGCAAATCGACTATAATATTCTGTGTATTCATTAGTTGGTACTGCATATTATAGTGTGTGGTCTACCATCCTATTTATAAAGGCATACATTAGCAAAAACGCAAAAAGAATTACTTTAGTTTTACAAATCCTATTGTTATTATCTCTATTTACTATTTTAGTTAGGAATAAGCGAAGTTTGTGGCTTATTCACAATTATTATTAAAATAGTAAATGGATATGACCAATTATTAACTTATAAAATAAAATAATAATTCTTCTGATTTATGCCTTTTATTCACTTTGTTATATCTAGGTTACTTAAAAGATTTTTTATGAATAGTATTATTAGGGTATTAATAGTATTAATTTATTTTCTGAAATACAGGGCATGCCTTCGTTTACATATTTGCATACTAACCTTTTAATAGGGCTTTTCATTCACAGTCATTTGTTTGGAGCTTCTGTCATAATTGAAACGTTATTCCTGCAGATTTTTTTATCTACATTTGTTTCTGCTACTCCAACTGCGTTAAAAACAGGACACCATTTTATTCACTATGTTAATAATACTATTAAAGCTATTATAAAAGTATCCGAATTAAAAAAATATTCTTAAAAAGCACAAATAATATAATACAAACGATCCACGGCAAAGCAAGGTGACCAAGATGAAGATGCCAAGATGGCCGAAGCGAGGTCGTTGATTGGTCGTTTTTAGTCACGTGATGCCCTCTCAAGCGCCATGCACAAAAATATATGCACGGCGAATTTGAAAATGAACGCAAAAGAAATAAATATAAATGCCTCTCTTGGGTTTTGCATAAGTTATAAGTATTTTTTTTATTAACAAAATCGCATTCCAAATTGAATATTCGCGAACAATAATTTTTATTACATTTGTATGTTTATAATATTGTATTAATTGAACTTGGGAAACTCTTTAAATTTGACATATTATTGCACTGTAGGCCTAAAGTGTCACTTAGTTTGTCTGGTATGTTATAAGTAATGTTGTATCTGTTACACGTATGTATTATTTCGCAACTTAAAATATAAGAACATTGGTAGTATGTTCACAGAATGTCTTATGGTAACATTCCAGGAATAATTTAAACAGATGTTCACCGAATGTTCCCTAAATGTCCAGGACATTCAAATATTGATAGAACTTTGGTAGTACATTCCTGGAATGTTGTGTGTTGTTAGGGTAATAACTAATACGTGAGAAATCATCAAGCCATGCCGAAGGATAAAAATTGCTATGGTCAGGCATTATCTGGTGATTAACAATTTAAACTAAAATACTATACCATAATAAAACTAATTAAAGGCAAACACAGGAAGATATTAGCTTAAACAACCCTGTTAAGCTAATCTTCTTCCGATGAAGTTGAAGAATCCACATCGTCCATGGTGTTGTCAGGCAGTAAATCCTTTACATGAAATTGACCAATTCGCTTATTAGTCGAATTGTCCTTTAATTCATAAATCAAAGGAGATATTACCCTTGAGACAGTACATGGGACATATTTCTGGCAAAACTTTGCAGAAATGGCATCACCCTTATTGGATTTGACAAAATTGCGCTTTAAGACTCGATCACCAACAAAGAATCGCAGATCTCGTTTCCTCAAATTATAGTGCTGCTGGTTCCTTAGGTAAGAAGTTTTTAACTTCTTCCTAATGTCTGCGAAAATATGAGGTAACGTCTGGAGATCATCTAAGCGATGAAGTTTCTCAGATATTTGAGGAAGATTTTCGGAATTGTCTGAAATTACACCAAAATAATCACCTGATAAAGCCACATTCCTACCAAAATTCAAATATGCTGGAGAGCACTGGGTAACTTCATGGACAGAAGTCCTTATGGCTTGAGCTATGGAATGAATATATTGATCCCAAGCTCTGTGATCAGGGTAAGTATAGGACCTTAGAGCTGTGACAATACTGCGATTTACTCTCTCAGTATGATTTGCTTGTGGATGGTAGGCAGCATTATAAAAGGTCTTTTGAACCTTATATTTAGCTAGAAGATCTTTAAAGGCCTTCGATACAAACTGAGGACCGTTGTCACATGACACAATTTGAGGAACACCATACACCAAAAAGACTTGTTCCTCCAAATATTTTAAAATTGCTGGAGTTGTGGCCTGGCGAAGGGGACAAACTAAAGGAAATTTAGTGAAATAATCCACAACTACCAGGCAATAGGTATTACCCTTGTAACTCCGAGGATAAGGTCCAATGAGATCCATTGAGATCATCTGCCAAGGAAAATTTATGTTCCTGAAGGAACCCATAAGTCCAGCCTGTGGTAGGTTACTTGGTTTACAAGTAGCACAAACCGTGCATTTAGAAATGTACCTTTTTATAGACTTCCGCATACCAGGCCAATAATATAATTCGGCAATACGGTGATAAGTCTTATAAAAACCAAAATGACCCGCCGTAACTTCATCATGAAACATATGCAGAATATTTTCCCTATTTGGCGTAGGTACAACTATTTTCCACTCCGACATATTGGATAAGGACTCTATCGGACTTAAGATGTGTTTGTACAGAATATTATTCTCTACCTTAAAATCAGGATATTTTTGTGGGTCTTGAGTGACCCTATCAATCATATTCTGATACCACATATCAGGACTTAAAGAGGACAGATCTAGGACATTAATATCATGGACACGTGAAAGAGCATCTGCGACCACTACCCCGTTTGCCTTTCTATGGACAATCTTATATGAATAGGCAGCCAGTTTGCATATCCATCGAGAAAGCCTCTGTGAAGGGTTTTTCATACTATGAAGCCATACTAAGGAACTATGATCAGTAATTATAGTGAAATTACGACCTTCCAGATAATAACGAAAAGCTTCTAACCCATGGATGATAGCTAAGAGTTCTTTCTCCGTAGTTGAATAGTTTTTCTGGGCCTTGTTCAACTTCTTACTAGTGTACGCTATGGGGTGTTCGGAGCCATCTTTCAACTGAAATAATACGCCTCCAGAAGCTGTATTAGAGCAATCTGTCATTAGATAAAAATGCTCATCAAAATTAGGTGACATCATAACCGGAGCGCTCGTTAAAGCATCTTTAACGCGCCTAAAAGCTTCGTCAGCCTCAGGAGTCCAAGTAATGGTCTGTCCCTTTTTCCTGTTCTTCAAAAGATCAGTAAGAGGTGACAACAAAGTAGAGTAGGACGGTACAAATCGCCGATAATAGCCACACATTCCCAATATCCTACGGACTTGGGTGGTGGTCTTTGGTATAGGAAAATTTTTGATAGCAACTATTTTCTCAGGATCAGTCCTCAGCCCCTGGTTATCCACAACATAACCCAAGAACTTAAGACTAGGGCGACAAAACTGACATTTATCCAGATTGACCGTTAGATTAGCTTCCTTAAGACGTAAAAATAACTTATCTAAAATTTCCATATGAAGGGAAAAATCAGGAGTGACAACCAAAATATCGTCTAAATAATAGAAAACATAGGGCTCTAACGGTGGACCAATGACTAAATCCATCAGACGACACATTGTCTGAGGAGCAGAAACAAGACCGAAAGGCATGGTGACAAACTGGAATAATCCTTTACCACTGACAGCAAAAGCAGTATACTTCTTGCTCTCTTCACTCAGTGGGATCTGTAGGAAGGCCTTAGACAAATCAATAGAAGAGATGTATTTGGCATTCTGAAGTTTGCTCAAAATCACATCTATTCTGGGGATAGGATAAGCATCCCTGTTAGTTGTGATACTGTTTAGTTTTCGACCGTCAAAGCAGATCCTGAAGGATCCATCCTTCTTCTTCGTTAACCAGAGCGGAGAACAGTAGGACGATGTTGAAGGTTCTATGATATTTAAAGCAAGCATCGAATCTACTTCCTTTTCTAAATCTGCCTGCCAGGCTTGAGGTATGGGGTACTGATATAATCTGAAAGGAGTGGGATTTCCCACTTCGATAGTGTGAGAGATTAACGACGTACGACCTAGTTTGTCTTTTGAAGAAAGAGTAGTAAATTTAGAGATCATACTCTCTAATTGCCTTTGTTCAGAGCTTGATAAACTAGCAAAATCGTGAATAGCACTAAGGGTAGATAAATTAAATTCAGATATGGAAAAAGAAAAATCAGAACAACTTAAGGTACTATTGAAAGCATTGAAAAAGTCCATACCTAAAATTATAGAATTCTGCACGGAAGGAATAACATAAAATGTAATTTCCCTACATAAATCTGCCACTGTGATTTTAATTTGGAGTTTGCCCGTAATGGACTGAACTGTACCATCTGCAGTAGATACTTGCAAAGATGAAATGGGCATAATGGGAATACTAGAATTTTTCAATAAATTTAACGAATGTGCCCCTATCAATGAAATATTAGAGCCACTATCTAACAAAGCTAAACACGATTGTCCTAAAATTTGAATAGGAAGATATGGCCTATTATCATTTTGTTTCCTAACTAATAACGAATTAATATCTAGATCTAAAGTATTTGGTTGTCTACAACCGTTATATGGAACTAACCCAGACGTATCATCATCATTAACAAAACTAGAATCTAATATAGATAATGGAACCACATTACTATCACAATTATTATTGTTACGTTGAACACTACCAATCAAAGAAGCGTTTGTACATGACCATCTGTGATCATTTGAATCAAGCGAATCTAACGTATTATCTATAGAAATAAATTTCTGGTTTAATTTTGTTTTGTGGTGTGTGCTGCTTTCTTGAACGACACCCCTTTCCCTTTTCGTGAAGATGGGTTTGGGTTGCTGGATGTGCTTGGTCCAGCAGTTTCGTTTGACGATGGGGTTTGATTCCCTGATTGGATGTTGGACGGAGAAACGTTCAGGGGACGGACCTCCGACGTGTCGTTTCCCGAACACTTAGAACAGTTTCTTTTAAGGGTGTTCTCTCGGCCACAACCATGGCAGAAAATACGATTTTGAGGAATCCCACAATTGTAAAATGGGTGACCAGGCTGATCACAATTCCAGCAGACAAGAGAACTAACAACCGAAACATTATGTTCATGACCCTTATTTAGCCAAGAACGTTGCCTAAAGGAAGTTGGCTGAGAAGAAGAGTTAGAAGAGGATCGAGATGTGGATGGAGGTTGAGAAGACCAGGATAACGTTTCCTCCAAACGTTTGCATTTTATAGTAAGGTCATCAATGTTCTGAATGTCCATAAGAGCTAATTGTTGATGATAAAAGGGCAATAGACATTTAAGGATGATTTTAATTTTAGCTAAATCTGACAAAGGAGTGTCTAAACGACTACACATACCTAATATAGTATTAATAAACATAGTAACAGATTCCCCAGGTTTCTGCTTATGATTCTTAATTTGATCTAATAAATCATCCTGGAATGAATACGGAAGAAAATCCGACTTCAACTTTTTAATCAGATCAGACCAACAAGAAAAATTACCCCTGTTATTCATAAACCATGTAAAAGCGGTCCCGGTGAACAACTCAGCAGAAGCAGCAAACAAATCCTCTTCAGAAACACCTCTAGATATTCGAAGACATTCAACCCTTTCTAAAAATGACATCACATCAGTGTGCTGTTTTTCACCTGAAAATGAAATACCCCATTTGTGTACTTGAACAGGTTTGGAGTACGTAAAGCTAGGTACATTGACTGAAGCATTAGGAGTAGAGGTAGCAATGGGGTTAACTCTAGAATCAAGTTCACCCTCTAGTGTTAATATTTTAAGAGAAACAGACCTCTTGAACGGTTCCTGTTCTTCAGAAGGACAGTGTAGCAAGTGTACACGGGCAGAAATATGGCCTAGACGAGATGTTAATCGCGCATACTCTGTATCCTTTACAGTTCCCCTAAACTTTTCGATTTTTTTAGACAAGCTGTCCAATGTTTCAGTGATTCCTTTTTGTTGTTCCTCAAAAGGAAGGGATACAGCTGAAATTTGGAGAAAACTTCTATTGCCAGCTTCTTGTTTCAAAGCACCTCTCAAAAGATTGCGTTTTTTATCGACAGTTGTCGACTCCTCTGGCATTATGTCCCGAATCTTTAATTCATAATCCAATTCATCCACCAGAAGATGTTCAGCTTTAAAAGCACACATGATGAGAGCAAAGTTATTGACAAATAGTCCAAAGAACAGAAATATGAAAAATATGAAAATATGAAAGTTTGCACGCAAAATATATATAATATAAACCGAGAAAATATCAGCAACACACCAACAAAATCAAAATAGCCAGCAAAAAAAAATATATATATAATGCAGTATATAATCTAATAAATAAGATCAAATAAATATATAAGATCAAATAAATGGATAAATAATCCAATAAATATTGTATACTCAAGTAAACCTACTACCTAAATACTGGAAGTAAATTTTTTTATTTATATGTAACTTACCACCACTCTAGAAAAAATATATATCTATAATAATAATAATAATAATCAACACTTAGTTGTACCTCCAACTATACCACTATTGACTGAAGAAATAAAATTGTTATATGAATTATATTATTAATAGCAATATTAAATATAAGTTCCCAATAAAAATTCAAAATCTAACCCAGAATGTAAGCTGCACAAACATATACTATAATGAGGTCCCAAAATATAAACAAAAATCAAAACAGCGTTTAAGAATACCTGATATGTATCAGAAATTAAAAATAAAATAAATAAGTAACAATATGTGTATAGGATACCAAACGGAAATAACAAAGAGATTTCAGATAAAAGAGAAGAATTGACCTAAATGAATACTGTCTCAGACCAAAAATAAAGCCCCACGTTGGAAAGCCGATGTAACAACTAGCTGATGATTTTCTGTTGGAGTGAATGAAAAGGGAGTGGTAAACTCCAACAGAAGTAGTAAAAAGAAGAAGATCTACTTAATGTAGCCAAAGGACAAAAATGTGTGGCTTCTCCGTTGAAGAAGCTGGAGTAACTAAAATACAACTTTGTAGTAGTATTTGTATGGAAGGATGCCAAGACAAAGAATATCGAATTGATACAGGACTAGAGATGAGAAATCATTAATAGATAGATATAACTTGAATGGCTAGCTAAATATGTATGAGAAGGGCCACTTGACACTCAAGGAAGGATTCGGCCAATTTGCACGGCTATTTTTGGCCAGACAATAGATTAAAGGAAGTGACAATGATGGCTCGAAAAGAAGATATGAAGATAATGTTCAGAAAATAGATAGAGTAAATATAATAATATACTGAAAATAGAATGAATTTTTGGGCGCCAGAAGAAGGATAACTAGGTTAACGCTCTTCCAGGTATTCTACGCTGCTATAGAGTATGTTAAATTTGTAGTACAAGTATGTGAAAAGTTATTAAAGATTATTAAATTATAAAATATACTACTAAAAATAAAGGAGTAATAAGAAAAAAAAATCACAATAAATGTATATTTATTGAATGTAACTACTAGATCTTTTTAACAATCTCTGAGTTAGGACAAGTAACTAGTGTGTAACTCTAACATGACAGGAAAAAGTGATACTAGTGAAAGTCAATTACAAAATCATCATACAACTATGATCTAAGAATACTCTTTATAAGGTTAGAAAAACTGACTACGGGTACCTCTAATACAGGAAGTACAACTTACAACTAGGTTAGTAGAACCCTCACCAAATAATAATTGTACGTTTATAATACGTACACCTTAATTAAATACTACCTGATACTATATATAACATATAAATACCTCACTGTGAGTGGGACAGGCACAAGCCTTATTGAATAAATAAACCTACGAGTGGATACACAGATCCTTTTCCTAACTCGTGGTTTATAATAGTAATAATAACAAGTGAAACCAAAAACTAATCTGAGGGATTAGAATCCAGAAGTTCATATGAATTTAATAAATTAAAGTTAAAGTTAAATAAAGTTAATAAGTTAAAGTTAAGTAAAGTTAATAAGTTCAAGTTAAATAAAGTTAATAATTACAATTTTGACTAATATGTGAAGTTAATTTTTAAAAATTTAATTAAACATATACTAAAATAATGGAATGAGTTTAAATAATTATACAAAAGTGGAACACAGCCTAAAAATAATCAAGATAAGAGTACCGACTACTATTATCAGGGAAAATATCTGAGCTCAGAAATTTATACCTTTATAGATTGCAGAGTGTTGGGGAACGCTATCAATTAAATATTATGTTGTAAAGAAAAAAAACCTATAAAAAATATAAAGCAGGAAAAATGTGTGTGCAATTGAACTATAAAAAAAAATGTACTAAATATCACAAAACCAGTCTGTCTTTAATAAGAGCACAGTAAATGTTCCCAAACAAACCACTCTTTCCTAATCTTGAAGTTGATGTAATGAGCACCCAAGGGTGCTAACTCTCGCTAGCAGCTGTCCTGCTGGAGGTACAGGAGAGGAAGACTGGTAGAAAGCAGCTGAAGGTACTCAAAACTGTTGGAAAGCAGCTGGAGGTACTCAAAAAAAGAAAATGTGGAAATAATCCAGGCTGGTCGCCTATTGATTGTTTCTCTCTGTGTGGTCTGGCCTTGGTGTTGTTGTAGGGTGGCTTTAAGATTTCATGGTAGGTGCTAAAAAAAACACAGTGTGGTGTTACTACCAATCTACCAATGTCAAAAAAAAGAAGCAAGAGATACGAGGAGGTGTTTTTATTCCTATGGGAATAAGAAGAAATAGGTCATTAAGTCCAAAAACTTGAATGACTAGACAGCTTGACCTTTTATCAGGTTGCTATCAGATGACCTTGGTCAAATAACACAAGTAATTTCCAATTGAAATACAAAATATAATTACTGTGAAAGAATATTTTATTATAATATATACACCGGTATATAGATATATTATACAAGGATAAAATATAGTAAGACTAAGCGATGGATACTTATTTGATCATCGTTCAAAAGATAGGAGTTCTGTAGACTTGAAAGGAATATAAAAAATGGAGTTTAAATTAGCTCTATTTTCCAACTGGAAGCACAAATTAACAACGAATATTGAATTATCTCTAGATGAGTTTGATCCATGAAAATAAAACATAAAAACCATGAAAATAGACTATGTGAAACTTAGTTAGCAAATGTCAAGGACTTCCAAAATGGCTGAATAAAATACTTAATAAAATGTGTATTTACCGGGGTAGAACTCATTGGATATAGTATGCTCTAAAATTCTTCAAATCCACTGCTGCTGGATAACTTCACTATACTTTTATTGTAATATTTAATCAATTTGGAACTGAGAATTAGAGGTGAATAATTGAGTCTAATGACCCCGCACACTACGATTCAGACCGAACACTCGAGAAACAATGGCAATCCAAGGCTCACGTTCACAGCTGAATCCTTCGTACCCCTCTACTAAGCATTGGCTGTCAAAGTGGGGAAACCAATGTTGCCACGTTTTAAATGTGACGTCATCAAGCATTTAAAAATTCTGAGATGGGTTTAAGTTCTATTTGAATAAACATTGAAAGAAAATAATTCTGAAAATAATTAAATAATATTTTGGATAGTTAAATAATATCTTCCCATCAATAATCGATTCTATAAGGGGCGGAACGTCACATTGCACCGACATAAAGGTTGCGTAATTAAAATTTCTATAAGATAGGATTGGTTAAAAATTTTAAAAATAGTCACCCTTGTTGCAAAATAGCAATAATTTCAAAAAAAAAAAACATAAAAAAACAAGTATTCTCAATTTACTTTTTTCAATCATTTATGCTAGATCTGGGACCTTCAAATTTTACCCTGAAAAAGTTTATAATACAATAAAATAACAGTGTAAATTTCATTAAGATCGGTTCAACAGTTTTTGCAAAATAGACTGTGCAATCCAGCTTTCGCAAAAAATTGCATTTTTTCAAAATCTTGCAGGACTGAAAATAAAGCATACAGCAAGTCTAATTTTTTTAGACATAGAAGAGTACCGTACCTTTCATCTGAAATTTGCAAAATTAAAATCGGTTAACTACGACCGCGTCAGGAATTTCTTTAAATAAACATTAATTTTTGGTGCTACGCGCAGGACAGCGGATACGTTTGCTCTGATTTGGCATTGCAATGACCTTTGATAATGATTGATAAATTTTAATCTTTAGTACATTTCGACATAAATAAATAAATTTGTTTATTGCAAAACAAAACCACATACTCTGTCCTTTGAAATAATACTTTTTTTAGCAAAAACTTCCTTTGTTAATATATTTTAACTTAGAGAATAAAAGTTTATTATTTTTAAACATATGCAATTGTCTAAACATTATTTCATAAATAATGCTCAAATTAGTTTGATTTTTGTGGAATTAAAATAGTTCATTCATTCAAACATCTATGAAAATGCTGGGTTTTGTAAAAAGAACAACTCGTGATTTTACAAACATATCCAGTATTAGAGTTCTTTACTTCTCTTTGGTCAGGTCTCACCTTGAGTATTGTTCTTCAGTGTGGTCCCCACACTACTTGGTCTACATTAGGAAACTTGAACAAGTCCAAAATAGTTTCTTCCGTTACATTGCTTTTAAGCTTCATACCTATCAAGATTACGCTGTATGGCAGCATCAACTGCAGGTCCCTTCTCTTGCAAGCAGGAGAAAACAAAGGGACCTTTTGCTATTATTCAAGATCTTAAATGGTATATGCAGTTGTTCTCAACTACTTAATAAGATCGCACTGTTTGTACCACCTCGCACCACTAGACTAGTGCGAACATTTTATGTACCATTCCACAGGTTTAATTATTCACATTTTTGTCATTCGTACCCAGAGTCTTGAATTTAGCAAACTCCCTTTGCAATTTACAACTGTTCGACAACTCCATCAGTCGTTTTAAAAGAAATTTAGATGGGATCAATATTTGAGTGAAGCGTCTGTAATTTGTTAACTTGGTTTTGTAATTTGTTAACTTGGTTTTATGATATTATTTCATAGTACATATTTACTTATAATATTGTATTTATATTTCTGTATGTCTGTTTTTTATATTATATTATGTTATTGTTTTTTTTCTGTACACTATGGATTTTTGTAGAATTGGGCTTGCCCGTAAAATAAATAAATAAAAAATACAACAAAATATAGAGTAAAAAAATAATATATTAGATAAAGATAGGAAGACATTTTGGTGGAAATCAACTTGTGTGAATCGAACACTGCTGTCCTTTCTGATACCGTGGTAGCTAGCCTATTTTAATTTTGCGAATTGCAGACGAAAGGTACAGTATTCTTCTACATGCAAAAAAAATCAACTTGCTGTCTGCTTTATTTTCAATCCTGCAACATTTTGAAAAAATGAATTTTTTTTGCGATATCTTCATTGCAAAATTTATTTTGCAAAATCTATTACGCCGATCTTAATGAAATTAACAGTAATATTTTATTATATCATAAAGTTTTTCTGGGTAAAACATGAAGGTCCTAACCCACATAACAATGATGTTCGTATCATGTTCTAAGCATATACTACCAACATTCGTCGGAGTATATTCTGTTTAGTATATGCGTAGTACAAGCATAGCATGTACCTTAAAAAACATTCTAAATTTCATGTTCTTTGCATATACTTTAAAGTATATTCTCGTACCGAATATACTGAGTACATTCGTGTACGTAGTAACTCGGAATATTCGTAAAAGTTTATTCTTAGAATATACCTTTATCGAATATTCTTAGCACATACTTATAAGTACATTCTTAACACATCCTTATAAGTAGATACTATTCTTAGAATATACCTTTATCGAATATTCTTAGCACATACTTATAAGTACATTCTTAACACATACTTATAAGTAGATACTTTTAAAATATCTTAAAAATAATATGTATGTATAGTATAGGAAGTATGAATAATATTAGCCTTATAGATTATCAACTTCGTTATATTTTAGAATAATTAATAAAATTGATGTATGTAAGTAGTATTGGACGAATTTCATTTCAAAATTGTTGTATGGTAAAAAAGTTTAAAGATTAATTGTATTAACGTTTACATAGATACTATTAAAAATTCGTTTTCATAATTGAAATGACTTTACCATTTCGAGTTTATCATGAATCATTGAGTATTTTTATATCCTTGGAATTTGAATTTAGGTACATTCAATTCAATATGGGCCATTTCGCAGAACCAAAACGTGCCAAACTGCACAACCAAAGCAACCAAAGGCTTTGGCGTTGCCAACCGTCGAGTAAGCTTTTTCCGTCAACTTACCTTAAAAATTCCCACTTTTATAAAAAAAACTTCCCTCCTGTTTACAAAATCTGAGAAGATATGTTTAATTATTTTCAAATATTTTGATTTTTTCTTAATATTTTACAATTTGGAATGGATAAGTTACCTTTTGAGTTAACTTTTTCCCTTTATCACCTTTTATGTTGAAAATTCCTGCAAAAAGGGAAATTTCTCTCCGTTTGGCAACACTGACCACCGATGTTATTCCACAATACATTCCCCCATCTGACCATTTCTTACCTGAGTGGATCAGGGATAGGAAAAAACCGTAAAATATGAAAAAGAAAACAGGCATTATTTCATTATTTCTATCATCTATGGATCTATGCAGTGTTGAGGATGAAGACGAATGATATAGTACTAGGACTAAAGAACATACATACAATATCTTTATTGTAATATCTTTATTTTGTTTGCGGTGCTTCAAAATACATAAAATATAATCTATTTTGGTAACTCATTAAATAGGTAAGTACATATAAGTATTATATAAATTTTAGTTACGTATGCATAGTTTAGTTTAGCTAAATATATAATGATTTATACATATAAATAACTAAAATTTATAAATATGTACTTACTTTTTAAGTAATATTGTAGAATGTAGGTACTATAACTACATTCTCATTTGCAATTAAAATATGTAAATATAATAAGTATTTGGTAGAACCAGTAGAACCTAAGATGAGATTAGGTGATGCTGAAAGCATAATTCTAAGCAATATAGCACTTGATAGCACTTTCTTAGAATATTCTTTAAAATATATATTCTTCCCATACAAAGATGTGCGGTAGTAGGTACGTTCTAAGTATATAAATAGAAGGTTTATAGCACTTCCTTGGAATATTCTAAAAAGTACCTTCTTGGTATAAACTAAAAAGATGTGCGGTAGTATGTTCTTAGTATACACATAGAAGGTTTATAGCACGTCCTTGGAATGTTCTAAAAAGAACATTCTTGGTATATACTGAAAAGAAGTGCGGTAGTACATTCTAAGTATATACATAGAACGTTTAAGTACTGTAATGTAGTATATACTCAGTATGTGCTCTGCACATTCGCAATGGTAATTACGCATATTCTCAGTATATACTTTTTCTGAAAAGTATGTTCTATGAATCTACTAAGAACATGAAATTGTTATGTGGGAAGTAAGTGTAGCATAAATGGTTGAAAAACGTAAAATGCGAATACTAGTATTTTTTGGTTTTCTCGCAATTATTGCTATTTTGAAACAAGGGTGACAATATTTAAAATTTTTAACCAATTCTATATTGTAGGAAATTATTACTGAACAACTAGATCCAGATAAAGAGATAAAATGTAGAATCGAGATAGCCCGCACGACATTTTTAAAAATGAGGTCATTCTTCTGTAATGATACCTTGCAACTTCAACTTCGAAAGCGCATGATTAAATGCTACATTTGGTCAGTCCTCTTGTATGGTGTCGAAGCATGGACATTAAAAATATCCACCATTAACCGTTTGGAGGCCTTTGAAATGTGGCTGCACAGACGTATTCTAAAAATACCATGGACGGCTATGCTGACAAATGTGGCAGTCCTTAAGAGAGCAAATGCTACCCGTGAGCTGCTTGATAACATCAAATATAGAAAGATGGCCTATTTTGGACACGTAGTAAGGGGAGACCGGTATAATATTCTTTAACTTATTATGATGGGTAAAATCGAAGGACGCAGAGGAATTGGTAGAAAGCAGGCCTCTTGGTTGAAGAATATCCGGGAGTGGACAGGAATAAAGAAAGCAGAACACCTATTTAGAATAGCTCGAGACAGAGACAGTTTCGCCATGTTAATCGCCAACGTCAAGGGGACTTGATAGGGCACGTTAAGAAGAAGAAGGAAATTGAATTACGCAACTTTTATGTCAGTGAAATTTTCTCGGAAGTGAATACTTTGAAAGTTATAATCGAAAAAGAAAGAAACAAATCGAATTTTTCCTTAATTTTTTGACATTTTGATTATGTAAACAATGTTACGGACCTTTTTGAGTGTGAGGATAATTAAATTATTATATGAGTTAATTCTGCAAAAATATGGGTCATCTCTCAACGTCCATCTCAAAACAGATGCGCTCTGGACTACAAGGATTGTTTGAAGTGCACAGTAAAATTTCCTAAAGGAGTGATGATTTGGAGTTGTAAGGTAGTTTCAGGGTTAGGATGCTGCGGTTAGGTAAATGTAACGATGAAATGAATGACGACAACAATTCAATCAAGCTGTTAGTCCATATATAAATATATCAAACGGACGACGCTTAAGAACAATATTCTATCGATGCATCTCAGTTTGCCTATCCGAATCGTCATTATTTTTGTACTCGTATACTGAATAAGGTGTAAAAACAAAATAAACGGTTTCGTTTTGATTTAAATCGAGTCTCTTGTCATCCTCTGACACCGTGTTTCTGGTCCTACCCGTTATCAAAGAGGCTTTGCAAGAAGACTGATCTGAATCAAAACGCATCGAGAGGTTGATGTAAATATTCAAATATTTACACCGGAGTATGGTTCGACTAACCTCTAACTGGGAACGATGAAATTAATTTCGGCAACGATTTAAGCAAGCTGTTAGCCCCGATATAGATATATCAAAGGGACGACGCTCAGAAAAAATATTCCATTCGAATCGTCATTTTTGTTCTCGTATATCGTGTAAAAACAAAATAAACGGTTTCGTTTTGATTTAAACCGAGTCTCTTGCCATCCTCAGATATATTGTTAGGTTTCCTATGAAATACAAAGTAACTACTTAGATTTCTTTTGTACACTCTCGTAACATTTTTAGAACCTTTGATGATCAATATTTGACCCAGTTTAATCAGTCTCATTAAGCTACCTACTGATTTTTTTACCTATATCCAAAAGCATACATTTTACCAAGACAGCGAATTTCACACATTCAGGAAATCACGTGTTTTAAGTGATTTGCGAAAGTGTCGTCACGCGAACGATTTAATGGCCACGCGACCATCACTTCTGAATAAAAAGTAGTTATATATACAGAGACTGTACATTTGAGTTATCGGTCAATATTTATAAATAAATTTATTAACAAAAAGATTATCGAAATCCTTTATAAAAAGTGTATAATTTTATTACATAATAGAATAGAAATATGCTTTATTGTCACTGAAAATTATACAGTTTTATGGACAAAGCTTAATATAGAGTCTTAAAAAAAATAAATATATAACAATAACAAATACACTTTTCTGAAATTAGATAAATCGTTAATAAAAAAAATATAAACAAGTTAAAGAAATGAAGCAAAAAACAAACCCAATATATTGCAAAATTACTATAAATTGCAAAATTGAACATACAACATATAATAAAACACAAACAAAGGAACTAATAAGTTTAAGCTGCTGTATGTGACACCCAAATATAGATAAATATACTTTAGTTACTTGTACATTACCGTAATTTCTTAGTTAGTCATTAAGAAACTCTTCTACTGAATAATATGGTCTTTTAGATAAATGAGCTTTTGTCATTTTACGGAACTTGAGGAAAGATGTTGCAGATTTAAGTTGTAAAGGGATATGCTTGTATAGTTTTTTTGCGGAATATATTATAGATTTCTTTACTAACTCAGAAGACGGGATCGGTAAATAAACATCAAAAGTTGCATTTCTGGTGGAGTAGTCATGATGAGAACTTGCTGGAAAGACATGCAGATGTTTAAGAATTAAGCAAACAGTTTCTAAAAAGATGCAAGGGTTAAAATTTCGTGATCTTTAAAGTAACTTCTGCAATGGGTTGTTCTTCTGAGGCCAAACCGATATCTTATTGCTCTTTTTTGTAATTTGAAAATAACATCAAAATGGGCAGCGGTATTAGACCCCCAAAAAGGAAGACCATATCCATGTACAATTGGATATAGTAATTGAGTCAATACTCGCAATCTTAAGTTTGTATTTTATTTGTTCTTATATAATCATAAGGCAACCGGTTTTAAGTCTTACAATATATGACTCATCTTCAGGCCCAGTACAAAAAGTCTTCAGAATACAAACTACAAGATAACAGCTACTGAAACTGTTCTACAGCTAAATATGTACCTGGAAGTCACCAGCCCCATAAGAACAGTTGACCAGACTCGAACAAAGAAAGACTCGAAAAAAGAAAAATATGTTATTTTAGAAGATGCTAAATTGAGTTCCTTCGAAACAGATCTTATGGCATAGCAGGCTGAGGCGAGTTTCTTACTTAACAAATCGATATGAAGGGACCATTTGAGGTAGCTGTATAAAAGAATACCAAGAAATTTTACAGAATCAACAGTAGAGATCTGGCTGTTATTCACAATCAGGGGTTGAAGAGTACCTTTATATGATAATACTACCGTTTTATCTACGTAAAAGGAGAGTAAGTTAGAGTCAGACCAGGTTTTTATAGTAAGAAGATCAGAAGTTATAGTTGCATGAAGAGTTGCAATAGTTGAGTTGCTCCAAGTGATACTGGTATCATCAGCAAAAAGAAAAACTTTTCCATCGATTTTTAGATTAGTGATGTCATTTATAAAGATAAGGAAATGTAGAGGACCCAATACTGAGCCTTGTGGTACTCCACATACAATGTTTTTGAGACTAGAGTCAGTATAATTTGCTCTAACCAGTTGTTTCCTATTATCTAAGTAAGATTTGAACCAATTCAAAGAAATAATCCGAATTCCATAGAAAGTTTTTTAATCAAAATGTGATTTACATAATCAAAAGCTTTGACATAGTCACAGAAAACAGTGGCAGTATAAAGATTATTGTTTAGTGCTTGGTAAACCTCGTGAAGTACAGAAAACATGACATCAGTAGTACATTTCGTCCCCTTACTAACAAAGAAACGTATCTCGAATTTCACTGTTTTTGAGATAAATCCATGTTTGATTAAAAAATAACTAGTTCTATTTAATAACAAAGCCACGTATCTCAATCTTTCTTATTTAAGAATCTAAACCTTGGCGTATCTCTGTAATACGAAAAATATTTAGAAACAGATGCACCTATGTGCAAATACGTTTATGTATTTCTGCTATGAATCTGCTATGCTTAGAAATAAACAAACGTAACTGTTGTACACATTTATTAATGGCATCAGCTGGCAACACTGGTCGATGTTCGTTTGTAAACTTATGACAACAGGCACTTGTTTCAACGTGGTTTTTAGTTTAATTTCTGTATTTGAAGTAATTAATTATTAGCGAGATGTCGAGAAATCCTAGAATAGCTAAGATTAAGGCTTTATTAGCAAAAGCAGCATCCGAGGAATCAAATAAATTCGTTACTACTGGTAAGTTGAAATATTGTTAATAATATTTATATTGGGGGTATAAAATCATATTACAAGTGACAATTATTCCAATATTACCTACATATTTTTTATTTCAATACCTACCTACATTCCTACATATTATATAAAAGTAGGTTTTTATAAAATTTTAATTTAGATAATCATTAATTTAAGCAATTTTAGGTTGTGTCTAACGTGTTTCTTGTAGTAAGATTCTGGCGCGACAGAATGCGGTGTTGCCGGTTTTAAAAATTTTATATGTTTCTGGAGACATATTTTTCTTTTCAGAATATTCGACTGGAGACTTTTCAAATGATGATTCGTCGGATTCTTATATCGCTTCTGGTGATTCTGATGATAGCACCGATTCTGGGAGTTCTAAAAGACGTGTTTACATTTCATTAAAACCTAAAAAAATACGCCAATCCATTCTAAAAAAACATTCTGTGAGTAGTGCTAGTAGAGAAGAAGTTCCTTCAACGTCAGTACTTCAGCCAATGATTGAATGCCCTGGTCAATCGAATGATATACTTACAGACGAAGTACATTCTGCGAGTAGTTCTAGTAGAGAAGAAGTTCCATCAACGTCAGTATTCCAGCCAATAATTGAATGCCCTGGTCAATCGAATGATACACTTACAGACGAAGTTCCTACTGTGTCAGTCGAACAAGACTTGTTTCAACATCCTAATCCATCAGTAGAAGAAGTCTCTAAGAAATCTCGAAACAAACGACCTGTTCCTTCTCAATGGAAACAAAATATTAGAAAGTGTTTACGACAATCTGGAAAAGCCTATATTTCAATGAAGGGTGCAGAAGAAAATTCCCGTGTCGTAAAACAAAAAGATTGTACAAAGTGCCCCAGAAAATGCAGTCAAGTTTTTTCTGAAGATCACAGACTAGAAATCCATAATGCTTATTGGGCCTTAGGAAATTCGGAAAAACAAAGGCAATATATATCAACGTTGGTTGATGTGACGACCAAAAAAGTCAAAACTACTGGCGAAAATTCAAGACAGAACAACTCGCGGCAGTTTTTCCTGTTTAATTCTGGCCAAAAAGTGCAAGTATGTCAAGGTTTCTTTCTTGCAACATTAGATATCTCTGAAGGATTCGTGCGAAATATTTTAAATAATAGAAATGATGCTCATATTGTCGTACCCAGCAGACGAGGAAAGCACCAACCCGGTATCACTAGGCCGACTGAAGCCAAAGAAATAATAGAAAATCACATACTATCATTTCCTAGCGTGCCATCCCATTACTGTCGAAAAAAAAACAAATTATAAATATTTAGCAGAAGATCTTTCTCTTTCAACAATGTACAATTTGTACGTTGATCTTTGTAATGAGCAAAATTCTATACCAGAAAAAATATGGCACTACAGGAAAATTTTTAATAATTTAAATATTAAATTTCACAAACCACGCAAAGATATGTGTGATTCTTGCGTCAAATACAAAAATTGTGCTGTAGAACAAAAGCCTACGTTATTCCCATTACACATGGAACATATCCGCCGTAAGATTGCAGCACGCAATTTTCATGACGATAATAAGTTGCTAGCAGATAGCAATGTTAACAACTTTATACAAATAGATTTAGAGGCTGTGAGATATTGTCCAAAAGTATCATCAAAAGCAATATTTTATAAACGTCGACTTGCTGTGTATAATGCCACAATCTACGAGGTGAAGTCAAGATGTGCATCAAATTATATGTGGCACGAGGGTATTGCTGCAAGAGGCTCTAATGAAATATCCTCATGTTTGTATAAGTATTTATCAGACCATGCTAATGGTAAAAAATTCGTCATCATGAGTGATACTTGCGGTGGTCAAAACCGGAATGTTTTTTTAGCAGCGACTCTTCTTTATGCCGTACAGGTTTTGGATATTCCTGAAATTGAACATGGTTATTTTGAACCAGGTCATTCAATGATGGAATGCGATTCGGTCCACGCTCATATTGAGCAATCGACCAGAAACTTGAATATATATCATCCTTCTGGGTGGTATGCAGCGGTCGGAATGGCATCAAAACAATCCAAATACAAGGTAATAGAGATGGATCAAGCTGTGTTTTTTGATGCTGCAGCTTTAAAAAAAGAAATTATTAAAAACAAACAATTTGACACTGATGGTAACAAGGTTAACTGGCTGAAAATAACCGTACTAAAATATATTAAAAATGATCCAAATCATATTTATTTTAAATACAACAAGATGTGCCCCGAATTCAAAAGAATAAAAATTGTACGACGAATGACAAGGGGAATTACCAATTTTAGTAATATAAAACTTCAACGGGTATATACCCATCCTATGAAAGTGGCTACTGAAAAATTGGAAGACTTAAAGTAGTACCTTTGCGATCAAGGCGTAATACCACCTCAGTATCACAGTTTCTATGAAGAGCTGAATAGTGGGATACACACGGTGACGCTGGATTCAGACACCTCAGACAACGAATAAACGTTTGTTAACATTATTATAATTCGCATAATTAATTTTTAATTTTAGTATATAAGTATTTAGATGTATTTTTTTAGTTTATGTATTTTTATAAATAAATAACACTAGTCTATTGCCTAACGTAACTTAGTATCGGGAAAAAAAATAAGTAATACATTAATAACACATAAACGTATCTCAACATTAACACAAAAAACATTTTTTTTGCCATATACAAAAATATTCAAGACTCCATTTGTTTACAGTTTTATGACCATGAATAATGTATAAAAAATTATGTAGAATAATAATTTATGAATTTTTGAAATTAACAGTAATATCTCTCGTAAAACGAAAGTAATGGGTGTTTATCAGTGTTTTTCCAAAATGAATAAAATCGAGATACGTTTGTTTGTTAGTAAGGGGACGATTTATTAGTTAAAAAGCCGAACTGATTTTGTGATAAAATATTATCAAAGAGAAAGGACATAAGTCGGGTTTTTATGAGCCTCTCAATAATTTTGGAGAGTACCGATAGTAAGGCAATAGGTCTAATGTTGCAGATTAGATTTTTCGCCACCTTTATGAAGAGGAATAATAATGGCTGTCTTTAGGCACTCTTGAAATTTACCACTTTCAAAGGAATCATTAATTAGTGAGACGAGGAGTTCTAACACATTTTCTGTGAGATTTGAGAAGGTTTTTCTGGATAGTCAGTCCATCAGTACTACACGATGATTTGTTTTTGATACTATTGATCGTTTGGATCAATTCAGATTTATAGATTGGTCTTATAAAGAATGAATTCGAGTTAATTCCTGAATTAGGGAGATAGAAAATGGGCTCTTGTTGATACTGAATAGTTGATGTTATATTTTACTAACGTTAATGAAGTATTCGTTTAGATTTTTGAGGGTTTGGAAGGGCAAATGTTTGAGCTGCGTGGGTTTTATTTCGAAGATCGTTTGTTATTATTTGATGAGTTTTAGGTAGGTGACTCTGTAATTGGTGATATATTGAGTGGCAGAGACGTTGGTAGTAAATTTCTTGATATACAGTAGTGAACGCAAATTTTTGGCTCATATGCGTATACCTTTGGTAGCCCAGGGCTTGCGTTGTTTTGGCTTAATCGTAATTAAAGGAAATGCCTCATTGAAGATAGACACAAGCTTCTCTAAGAAATCACTGAAATTTTAGTCCACGTCCGTAAAAGGAAAATGCCAGTCAGAAGTTAAACCTAAATTTTGGAATTTATGAAAATTCCGAGCGGAAAAAATCCTACCTAAACGTCGGGTTTTCGAGGAGGGTTTGCTGAAGATATTAAATTTCGTATATACTGCTTCATGATCCGATAGTTCCGCATTAATAACTGTAGAACATACATCTAGGAGTGAGAAATCGGAGACAATATAATCGATTATGGTAGATATAGTTTTTGTAATCCTTGTAGGAGAATTAACGTGCATTGAGAGACCATATAATTCAATATGTTGAACAAGAACATTTGGGTAGCACAAGCAGCAGCATAATTTATGTTGAAGTCCCCGCATAGAATTTTTCTGCTTTTGTGAGGCAAGTCATCTAACAAATTTAGCAGGTTCTGAAAAAATAGTTCCATGGAAGAGTCAGGTGATTTATAGATGCAAATAATGTAAAGATTCAGATTTTTATTAAAAACTAAGGGAAACTCAAAGAAGGCGTCATTCAACAGAAAGTCATATTTTGTTATCAGAGAAAAATAATTGTTTGCAGAAAGAATTAGGGTGCTTCCATGAGCTGGGTTTGGACGATCATATCTAGCAATTGTGGTATATTTATCTACAAAAAAAGGCTCGTTGACTTCAAGCCAGTGTTCTGGAACCGCAACTATCTGGGGAAATCCTAATTCCTCTAGAAACAAAAATAATTCGTCAGTTTTATTTCTCATAGAAAGAATATTAATCAGAACCATACTAAACTTGTCATCACTAAAATTATTCGAGGTTTCTAGTTCCTCAGAACACTAATTCCATAAGCATCGTTGAATTCTAGAAGAATTTTTCTTAGATCTTCACTCTTCTTCGGAAGCCAGAAACAGTTTTACACTTGTGTTGGTATACTCATCATAAAACACTGATGCAGGTTGGTCGTGTAGAAAAGCAAGATGAAGTTTGATGGCCTTTAAGATATCCGGTTCCCTTAATTTGGCTAAAAGATATCGACTATTCGAGTTATTGGTTAATCTAACTCTTGGTGGGGTCAAAGTATCCAGATTTATCGATGGTTCTAAAGTATCCTTCTTAATGAACTTAATATGAGAACGGAAAGGATCTTTAGAATTGCAAATTGCGATGGCCTCCTTGTCTGTCAGTATATTTGTGATATCAACTTCATCTTGTTGTTACTTGGAATGTTAATTGGATTTTCCAAGTTAACCGGGCTTCTGATGTTCTTCGGATTTATATTTGTCTCAAGTGAAGTCGTTGGTTCGGTGTATAAGGATTCTGTAGACCACTTAACGTTTACATTAGGTGGCCAAATTTCCTTATGAAATAATAAGTCAATAGATGTTTTAGACTTAATACCTATTTTGAATGAGGAGCCAGTTTCTGAGTCGGCATCTTTTAGGAGGGCGTAACATCTTATGTAGTCCTTGATACTTAGCTTCTCTTTAATGTAATGAACTACTTGTATAGGTGTGTATATTGGGGTTAAGTTGCTAATGTCGACAAAGTGACATTTATCTTCTGCAATTTTTGTTTTTTTGACTGTACTGGTTTCGAAATGCTGGGTGTCTTCAGTTTGGGTACTTGAAGTGGCATATACTACGTTTTTCTTCGATACCTCTTTCTTCGTTGGTATAGTAGGTAGTTTGTTGGAAAGATTACACATTTGATTAGATATTTCACTGATGTTTGAAGAGAGCCTCTGTAATCCCAACTTTATTTCAGATGAATTTGTATCTTGGACTTGGACCTTAATCGTGTCATTGGAACAGCCGAAAAAAACTGACGATATATTGAAAATATCTCATCTACCTTATGGATTTTAAAAGATATTCAGGATTTAACAGGTTATTTCATTTATGAATCTCGTCAAATTTTTTGTAATATAGTCTAATTTGCCGTCATTTTTTGCTAATAAATCATATGTCTCGATAAAACAGGCACATTATCTGTGAGTTTTTTTGGTAACTTGAATTAAGCCGTCAAAGTTCTCTGGTGGTATTTGATTTTTTGATAAATTTGTTACTTTTTCATTTAAACATCTAAGGCTAGGGTAGTCACATAACGTACAGAAAAATCTTAAATGGACATTTCTTGGATCTAGTAGAGTTTTTGAGGTGGTTTTATTAAGGCCCGAACACTTTAGACCAAAATATCGTCTACAGTCCCCATGGCAACGTATCTTATGTTTGTCGTTTTCGGAAAATTTAGTCAACCAAAGATCACAATTGTAGATCATGGTGGTCAAGGTTAAGCAATATTTAACTGGGTCGTTGAAAGTCAAAAAAAGTAAACAAAATATAGAATAGTTAAACAAATCTGGTAACACTTACAACGAGTTTAGTCACAGAACACTCCAAAACAATAACTAAATATTAAATATCTCCAAATATTAAATAACTTAAAAACAGTAACTAAATATTAACTCCAAATAATATTAAAATCCTTTCAAGGGCTACATCGAATCAAAGAACGTTTTCAATATAAAGATATCATCATTAGTGCTAGTACAGGTTATTCACATGCTTCTCTTTCTTCTTCAAATGCAAATCCACTAATGGATGCTAGCGGTCACATTTTCCATTAACGCTCTGTTTATTGCAATTTGTATCAGAGATTGTATGTCGTTAATCCCTGTCCATTGCCTTATGTTTCGGAGCCAAAACATTTTCTTGGGTCCGATTTCAATTTTATTCTCGATTATAAGTTGGAGGAACTGGTATTTTTCATTTCGCATGATGTGACCTAGATACGCTGTTTTCCTTTTCTTGACGGTTTCGAAAAGTTGGCGTTCTTGGTTGATTCTTTTAAGGACATCTACATTTGTGACTTTCGCCGTCCATTATATCTTTGGGATATGGCGATAAAGCCGCATTTCGAAAGCTTCTAATCTGTTTACATCCCTCGTTTTGAGTGTCCAGCCTTCTACGCCATATTGTAGCACCGACCACAAATATGTAGCATTTAGTAAACCTTAGTCTCAGTTAAAGATCGAACTCTGAACAGGTCAGTACCTTTCTGCATTTTAAAAAAGGTTGTTAAGCTTGCTCAATGCAACATTTTTTTACTTCCCTGTCTTCAAAAAGCCACGTTTCCAGGTATTTAAATTTAATCACTTTTTCAATGGACTTGGTATTCAGTGTTATGGTGAAGTTATCAAGTACATCCACGTTTCTGGAGATGATCATGAATTTGGTATTTTTGGTATTAATCTCTCAGTTGGAGCATTGAGCAAACTTTTAAAAAGTAGTAGGTATTATTTCAAGAGCAGCAAAATTGCGGATATATGGTACGGTGATACAACCTACAGTACCGTATAGTAGTGAGTGTTGGGTTCTGAATAAGTGAGAAGAAAATGCATTGGAAAGATGGGAACGGAGTGTGCTGAGGAAGATTTTCGGTGGTGTGAAAGTGGGAGAGAACGAATAGACAAGACGGATGGATGCGGAAGTTCAAGAACTGATTGGGAAACCAGTAATTAGCCATATGGTTAAAACTAGAAGGCTTCGCTGACTGGGACATGTGTAAAGGGTGTCAGGGGACCGATAGGCGAAGAGTATATTGTCAAGAGGTTAAGGAAGAAGAAGAAGGGTCGACCGCGGAAAAAGTGGCTGGAAGCAGCCAAAGAGGATCTACAAGTAGCAGGCGTTGTAAACTGGAAGACAGCTGCCCTGGACAGAGTAAAGTGTAGAAAGACAGTTGAAAAATTTCAAGCCATGGGCCTCTGAGGCCTGCAGTGCTCTTATATATAATCTCTAATCACACTTGCTTACTATATTCTCCGATAATAGTGACAAGTTTTTGAAGATCGACTATGTTATTACAAATTAAGACACCATCTTGAGCATATCGTATGTTGTTGATCAATACTACATTCACTTTGAATCCCATCTCTGCTTCTTCCAAAGACTCTTGAAATATGGCTTCCGAATAAATGTTAAATACAAGAGGGAAAAGCACACACCCCTGTCGAACGCCCCTTCTTATTTGTATGGGTTTGGATATAAAACTGTCTATTTTTAGTTTTGCCGTTATTTGATGTACATATTATTTTTAAAAATATCTTTAAAATATGACTCATCAGGCTAATGAGTCTGTGATCCTCACATATTTTTACATTGACTTTCAAATCTTAATCACATGCTAAGCCACCAAAAATATTGGGATATAAATCCTTTAAATGTTATGAAAATGGAAGTATTCTGTATCGAAGATGCGGTTGTTAAAAACATTAAAATTAAATTAAAGTAAATTTCATTAAAAAAATTAACTTAGTAAAAATCTTTAAATTAATTTGTTTAACCCTCGTAAGGCAACGCGGGGTGCACCTGCACCCCAGACCTCGTTTTTCTCACCTATCTTTTTTAATAAATTTTTTTGATTATTGTCCATTTTTTTATTCGTATTAAATTCAATTCTAAATGTATTCCACCCATTACAGCATTTAAAACTCTTTGAGTTTCCGTGCTTTTTTGAAAAAATGACTTTTGGGTGCAAATGATGAAAATTTCGTATCCTGAATTGGACGTTTCTGATGTTCCACCTGAAGCTAACAGATCTACGGGACAAGGTCGGTGTTACTTACGTCAGAGAAAAAAGACCGAAAGTCCCGGCATAACTGCACTGTGTGTAAAAACTTTGTGTTGCTCGTTCTGTGAAAAATTCCATGTGTTTGTCTTGCGAAGATAATAATTTATTTTAAGAAGAAATAAGTACTTTTTTGTAAAATTATGTTTCGTACTATAATATATAAGTCCTAATTATCTTTCAAATTAAATTACCCGACGTTCACAGTTAAAAAAATGGATATACAGATGGGGTGTTAATGCACCCCGCACCGTTGTTTACGTAAGAATCTAAGCACCGCCTTAAGAGGGTTAATTAAATTAAAACTTAATTTTTGTTCATGGTTGTGTTTTGTTTTTGCATATTATGTATTGTGTATGAGATATTCAATAGTTTGTTCTTGAACACCACAACAAGCACAAATAGAACAAACACAAACAAACAGAGGAACAGAAGAACAAACAAATCAAAAACTAGATTTTGAGAGGCTAGTTCGAATGGCAGGAGATTTGATTGAAAATCTGAAATACGACTACTGCCTTAGGGTTAGGCAAAAATTGGCCTGATGCCTAATATAAAAGGAAGAAATAGGGAATAAATTAATTTAACTTAAATTCAAATTAAAAAAAATATAAAGTCATTTTTTACTTTATATTTTATTAAAATAAATCAAAACGCATTTTAGCATAGTCCATTCACTCACGGTAAAATATTGCAAAACTCCCGAATTTTAAAAAACCACTTGGATTCACATGAAATTTGGCATACGCATAGCTAACACAGATAACAAAAAAAATAAGTGATATTGTATGGACGTGTAATTTTGCCCTGGGGGTGAGCAACTACGCCTTTTTGGGTGTGAAAATTAACACGTTCAAAACAAGCCCGGAAATGGATAAACTGGCTAAGCAACTCTTGTTCTATAAAGTTTTTCAACTATACTCTTGTTCTAGTTATCTGCGAGTGAATATTTTCAAATTTTTCAACAAACAAAAATCACGTTTTTGGACAGTTCTTGACAAATAATTCAAAATATAAGGATTTTATCGAAAAATATATCCTAAGTAAAAATATAGCATAACAAAAATTGAAAAAAATGTTGTACGTATGTAGTCTGTAATCTCAGGAAAGGCAGAGTTGTAGCTAATGATAAGTAGGTTCTTACTCGTCAAATTACAAATCGAATATTTTCGGAGAAAACTGATCACAATTTTTTAATTGTTGAAAAAAAAAACTATATTTTTATTCTTTAAAAATGTTTTTACATCAAAAGTAAGCAAATTTCGCTCAAAATAAAGCTCAAATCTATTTTTTTGATAAAAAGTCGCCCCCTAATTAGCATCCCACATGAAGTTAATCGTTACCGCGTGACAAGTTACTTTACTCTCTTGTTTATACGATCTGTAAGTTTTATCGGTTCTAAGTGCTTATTTTTACAATGGCTTTAGTTGAAAGGGCGTGAACCAGTCACTTCTAATCACGAGTGTATGCAAACCTTGAATAACCATAGTTGAACCAATTTTGGTCTTACAGAAAAACAAGAAAATCTAAAATATCAAAAATGGCAAAACCTACAGTTTTTTGCTAATATAAATTACTTTAAAAAAAAGGATTTTTTTTCAATATAAAAAAATTATTTTAAAACAAATTTTTTCAAAAATAAGCACTCTGAACCGATGAAACTTATATATAATATAAACAATACATAAATAAATTAACTTGTAAAGCAGTAACAATTAGCAGTAGTTTTATTCGAGGTGGTAATTAGGGGGTTATTTTCACAATTTTTTTACCAAAAAAGGGACTCGGTTTATTTTGAGCGTAACTTGCTTATTTTTAATGCTAGAAACTTTTTTAAGAAATGAAAGTTTTTTTTTAAACTTTTTTAAACATTTTAAAATAGTTGTGATGAGGTTTCCCGAAAATTGGTTCATCTTTTAGTTATTTCACGTTGAAATAATAGATTAGGAATTTTACGATTAGGAATACTACCTGCCTGTACTAAGTATACATACTTCATACGTTCAACATTTTTTTACACATTTGTATAGGCTATATTTTGGCTAAGAATATATTTTCCGATAAAATACTTACTTTGGGAGTTGTTTGCCGAAAAACGTATAAAAATGTGTTTTTTTTTTAAATCAACATATTCGCTCGCAGATAATTCAAAAAGTATTGTCTCAATGAAAAAGTTTATATAATAAAAGTTGCTTAGAATTAGTCAGTTTATCCAGTTCAGGACTTATTTTGAACGCATTTTTTTTACCCCCGAGAAGGGATAATACTCATCCCCATGGCAAAAGCACATACCGGCTCAATATCATTTTTTTGGCACGGTAGCTACGTGCGCTCCAAATTTCACGTCAATTCAAATGGTTCTTTACAACGCAGCGCAAAAAACGTGTGTAAATGGACTCATTTTCGCATTTGCATAGCAAAGTGAAAGTGTTACTATATTAACATAACATAAACTTGGCAAATACCAGTCGGAAAATAGGCTATAATTTTTTTTATTGTACTTTATTTACCAATTAGAATATACATGAAGTTAAAGTTGCACTTGGGAGCTGGGCTCCTCATTGGCGTGAAGGGATTCCTTCCAGTGAAGGCGTCCTAGATTGTTTTCATGTCAGCTGGCCATAGTCGCTTTAATCTTCTGGCAATTGGTTGTTGTACTAGCGGCTGTAAGACTACGTTTGGGTGTGTTTCCATTTTCTCGTGGTGTTTGTTGTACCTATCTTTGACGACATCTGTGATGAATGGAACCTTTAGATCTTCATGTAGTGTTAAATTCGACACAAACCAAGGTGCATTTGTGATCATGCGTAGTATTTTTGACTGGCTCCTTTGGATGATAGCAATACTATATTGGCTTGCACATCCACAGACTTGGATACGATACATTCATCATCCATAAGTGTTTGATTATTGTGTTGTATATCAGCAGTTTATTTTCCAAACTTAGTTTTGATTTTCTAGCTATCAACCAGTAGAGTTCTTTGATTTTCATGTCGATTGGTTTGCTCTTTTTTGTTATGTATATTTTCCAAGTAAGTTTAGAGTCTGGATGTATGCCGAGATATTCGGAAGAGTTGTTTTTAGCAATAATTTTGTTATTTATGTATAGTGATGGACACTGGTCTTTTCTTGTAGTAAATTTGATGTAGATGGATTTAGCCTCATTTATTTTCATTTTTCATTTTTTGACCCAATTTTCTAGGTTTGCTAGGTCATTTTGTAGGATGTTGGAAGCTTAAACTGGATCTTGGTGAATTGCTAAGATGACGGTGTCGTCCGCAAATGTTCCTATTAAAGTATGTGGAGACGTAGGAATATCTGATGTGATGTGAAAATATTGTAGAACTTCTGCATGTAGAGGAACCATCATGTGAACACATCAAATGATGGTTCCTCTACATGCAGAAGTTCTACAATATTTTATAGTTTAATAAGAACACAATGCTATAAATAGCTCATCCAATAATGATGATGTGTGCATCTTTTTATATACAATGTTAACTAGTTGATTCTTTCTCCTTCCTGTTTCTGGTCATTCCTTTGTTTTTTTTGTGGTACCTCTTTGAGTTTTCCTACTTTGTTAATTATTTAGTCTTGAAAAATAATCGATAATTGTAGCTTGTTTTTTTGTTACATAAAATACTAGTCACTTTTTTTCCTTTGAAATATATAAATTAGAAAAATTTACAATGGTTTGGCCATACCGAAAACGTTTTATAACTTTACAAGCGATCAGGATGGCCGAACTGTTTCTTAAAAATTTTATAACATGCAACTGGGTGGCAATATGTATGTATAGTTTCTAGACAAAGGAAATTATTTTACGACTGGATTTGTCGGTAAACGATTGAATTGGTACCCATAACAACGCAACAAAATATTTATTACCTATCTGACAAACCTAAGTAAAATATAAATAAAGGAGCACTACAGGCCTTCGAAGCCCTTGGCGAGAAACCATAGTACAAGACATAATTTGAATTTTTAGGAAATTCGAAATTGTAGGTAAAAATTTATTCGTCGATCTGAAAAATATTATTCTAATAAGCGGTATTGTTTTATGACTACGTATTCCAATAAACGGATAAATTTATTAAGGAGTAAATGGAAACGTTTCGGGACCTCGAATTAATTTTCCATAAACCGGGATATTTCTATAACCGGTACTCTAATAAGCGGGTTCTACTGTAGTGAAATTAACATTTATTTGAATCATAATTAAGGTCTCCTTGAAGTAAAAGCGCAGACCAATATGAAAATCGTATTTTCAAAAAAAATTACACCACCACAGGGATAGAGTTTCAGGCGCGTTTTTTACATGGTATTCCCAGTAGCATATATTTTCTAGCATGCACTTGTGTTCTTCATTATTACAAATAATGTTTAATGATAAAATAATTTGAATACCACGTTTTTTTTTACTGTAACACCATTGTTTTCGGTTGTAGCTTCTCCACACACAAAACACTGCCCCATTTTGGTTGGAATACGTCTACTCCGAAGATCATCGATCGATAAACTGAGCCTTTGTTTAAGAGAAAGGTTCGTTCCTGTGTGTGGTCTGCTGATGACGTCAGCACCTAGACAGTCAAATGAATTTCATTGAGAGCCTCGTAGAAATAAAGATTCGAATAATACATCATTGCAAAGCCGTATATGAGACCTTTCACATGAGGTGTCACATAAAAATATAATCGATTACGTCTCATTACTTCAACACCGATGACGTAATGTAATCGTTTTTAAGTTGTCTGTTTCTGAACTAATGAAGCTATTACATACTTTAATAACATACTTTATCTTCTTCACCGCTTTGATCAAAATATTTATTTGCGTTGCTGAACTATTAATACTGTGTATTATCTTAATTTTTAGCGATATATTCTTTTTCTCATGATCATCTTTCAGTGCGTCACAGTTTTTCGATTTTTTTCTAACGCATTAAATTGTATGGTACAGAAAAAAACGCACGTCGGTGATTACATTTCGTCGGTGACATTTATAACATTTATTCTAGATATTCTGGTTGTCGATAGATGGCGCCATAATAAAAAAATATTTTTTAATTAGATAATAATGTTACAAATATAATCTGTATAATTTATAAGACTATACAAATCAAAGAAAATACCATTTTATAAATGCAAGAAACACATTTGATTTGTTTTTATTCCAAATTGAAAATAAAATGTGACAGTTGTCAGATTTAACTAAAATGTCATGTTAAAATAAATGTCATAAATGTTTATTATTACGGACTTACCCTTTTTTCTATCATTTGTTACGCACTGAAAAATGCTCATGAAAAGGACAATACCTACTCCATATTCGTATTTCGTTCTCAGAGCCTATACTATAGTCACAATAGAGATTCAATATAAATAAACAAACCAAGACACGTTAAATGTTACGAGAAGCACTCCTAAATCATAATAATTTATAATGTAGGTATACAGTAGAACCCCGCAAATCCGAACCCCGCTAATCCGAACGTTCGGAAAATCCGAACCAACAGAAAGTGAAAAAAAAAAATAAAAATTCAAGACAAAAACGTGATTATTATACAGAGCAAAACCAGAAAATTTAACAATCTAGCAGCGATGGTAAATCATCTACGCATAAACATTACATCGACCAGGAACGCAGCAGAGTTCTGCTCCACGTAACGTAGAGCCACAACCAGACTTTAGTGGCATCCGCGTGTGTCACTCAATATGACAGGGAAACTTCTTCCTAGCTTTCTTCATCTTCACTAAGGTTGCCTTGAGGTTAAACCAAGTCTACAATGTCTTATCCGTAAATTCTTAGTGCCCATTGTCGTCAGCTTCAATCCATTCTGTAATTGCACTTTCTTCATCGTTTTCTCATCCTGTTGTACGACCTCTAAGTCATCTTATAATGGAGCGTGGAAAAATGGAGCTTCTTCAAATTGTAAATCTAGCCAGCGAATTCGACTAAACACAAACAATGACACTGGCTCTGCATCAGTGACATCAATATGAGATAGGTGGAAGAGGGAGAGAGTGAGACAGGTGCGACTCAAAATCAATGATTCAAAGCGACGAAAGCTTTGAACTATTAGTTAGGCTAACTTTCGGATAATACGAACATTTCGGAATCCGAACAGACTGTCCCCCCAATTAGTTCGGATTTGCGGGGTTCTACTGTATATTATGTTTTACTCAATAGCCGAATTCGGCCATTGACCGAAATTCAACCCGTTGTGAATTTCGTTTATTTCTCACATCGCGTTTCGGGAATTTTTGACATGCACAGAACGCGTTGTGGATATAATGCGAAGATTCACAATGCGAAACTACGAAGACCGTCGGAGACACATGACGATATTTCGCGTTATGGGCAATATACATTTACCCACTCACTAAGCGAAACTTCTAATATTATTTAAAAAAACGTAAATAAAAATACGTTAATAAAAATGATGGCTATAAAAGATGTAACTGATGCTAAATGATGTAAATAAAAATACAAATACCCACATAACGAAACTTAATTTTATTAAAAATAAGTTTTAAACACAAAAATGTTTATTGGATTCGACCGTTACTTGATGGAAGTTTATTTTATCTAACAATAAAACACTGAAAACGTTTGTTTTCTATACTTCAACAAAATTTATTACAACTATGTGACTACAGCGGTTTCGACAGATCGCCTTTCTCAAGTGAGTTAGATGACTATGGGTTTGTCTTTTTAAAGTCTTTAACTGAAGAGGTTGAGAAGTGGGGAGCTCGAGTTGGTCATTCAGAATTATATCTGTATTTTTCAATTTATTAATTTCCATAGATTCTAATAAAGATAGCTTAAGGCCTTTATTTTGAATACGCAGAATTTGAAACTGTTCATTAAAAGAATGATTATGATCTAGAAGGTGAAGTGCGTATGTAGAAGTGTCTGTTTTTCTATTGTTGAAAGCCCTTTTGTGATTTGCTATCCGTTTGTCAAAGGTTCTGACAGTTTGACTGATGTACGTTTTCGGACAGTCACCACAAGTTAGTTTGTAAACACCACTCTGTAGTTGTTTTCTCTTTCGGCTCTTATTGTTCTTAATATATTTGCTTAAGTTGTTATTAGTTCTGAAAGCTGGTGTTATTCTTTCTTTTTATGTATCTGGCTATTTTTGTTGATATCTTGCCAGTATAATATATGATAGAGCAAAAGGTACTGGGTTCTTTCTGCTCTATTACATATACAGGCAAGATAAAAACAAAAATAGCCAGATACATAAAAAAAGGAATAACGCCAGCTTTCAGAACTAATAACAACTTAAGCAAATATATTAAGAACAATAAGAGCCGAAAGAGAAAACAACTAGAGAGTGGTGTTTACAAACTAACTTGTGGTGACTGTCCGAAAACTTACATCGGTCAAACTGGCAGAACGTTTGACACACGGATAGCAGAACACAAAAGGGCTTTCGACAATAGAAAAACAGACACTTCTACATACGCACTTCACCTTCTAGATCATAATCATTCTTTTAATGAACAGTTTCCAATTCGGTATATTCAAAATAAAGGCCTTAAGCTATCTTTATTAGAATCTATGGAAACTAATAAATTGAAAAATACAGATACAATTCTGAATGACCAACTCGAGACAAACAGCTCCCCACTCCTAAACCTCTTCAGTTAAAGACTTTAAAATGACAAACTCATAGTAATCTAAATCACTTGAGAAAGGCACTCTGCCGAAACAGCTGTAGTCACATAGTTTTATTAAATTTTGTCGAAGTATAGAAAACAAACGTTTTCAGTGTTTTATTGTTAGACAAAAATTTTTAGAAACTAATTTCTTCATTTGTTTTTGCGTAACAGCGATCCATGGCACTTTGAATTACACTGTTTGTTCCTTTGTTTACAGAAACATTTATTGTCGCCCCAAAACTTTTTATAGTTGCATCTGAGAAAACCTTGACCAGAACCTTTGAGTGACATATTTGCTGCAGTTCGCAAGGGTATTCTCTTACTACTAATATGATTTGATAAAAATTTGATTTCCTCTTCGTTAGTGCGTTTTTTGGCTATCAGATAATAATTTTCTGCAATGTTTAACAATTCATATCGATTGGGTCTTCGATAATGTTTAGATGATAGTACTTTGCCGAATCTTCGCAATTCTTGTGATTCTTTACCTCATAAATTAGTTTTTTATAGTCGCCTTCTAAAAGTAGCGTAGACCTAATACTTGACTCCACTTAAATTTTATTCAGACCATCTAAAATTCCTTTTTAAGGTTTTTAATTGATTCCCCCATTGCATTAGAAATTATCAGAGACTACACTGCATAAAACGTGTTACCAGTAAGATTCGATATGCGATTTCTGTATTTACCTTTGTGGCTTTGTGGGTATTTGTATTGGCCATAAAGAGAAATTCGGATTGTGGGTCATTGTAATTTATCCACAACACTTTCTGTGCACGTCACGGTCAATAGCCGAATTCGGATATTGAGTACAACATATACATTGTAATTTCTAATTCCCAAATCATGATTTACAAAGTTTATACATTCTAAATCATGATTCAAGAGTGCTCCTCGTAACATTCAACGTATCTTGGTTTGTTTATTTCTAGTGCATCTTTGTTGTGATTGTAGTATACTAAGGATAATCTACATCTATTAGATCTGCTGGGAGAAACATGTTTTAATATGTAGCTGATAAAGTCCAGAAAGCCACTGCGCATCCGCTAGGAAAAATATTCCGATTCGGATTTTTTGCACAATCTTACTCAAAAAGGACCCCTTTTAACAAATTTGCATGTTGCCAGGACCAAAAGTGGGTAAAAAATTTTAAGCATTTTTTTTTGTTTTTTTCCTAAAATTATTTTTTTTTTGCATGGAACAAAGTTTTTTTAGGTTTTTTGGATCATTCCAAACAGAAAGGTCTTTAGTGACATTTCTCTAAAGTTGATAGTTTTTGGCATAAAAGCGATTAAAAATTGAAAAATTGCGAAATTGGAAATTTTAACCCTCAAAAACTATGTGAAAAACTGAAAATTTGAATGTTGCCAAGGTAGGTAGATATTTTTTAAACATCTATTGATGAAATTCCGAAGAGTTTTTTGCAATACAACATTCAAAACTCCTTTATTTGTTCATTGCTAATCAAGCGTGCGCGACACTATTTTCCACCGACAGTATGGTGCAAATGAAAGGAATAAATTCGTTATTTCGTAAACCGGCGACTTAAGGAAAAATCCCGAAACTGGTCGATTTTTATTTTTAAGTTATGATATTGTGGCATATATGGTATGCTAGTGACGCCATCCATCTGGGCGTGATGACGTAATCGATGATTTTTTAAATGAGAATAGGGGTCGTGTGCTAGCTCATTTGAAAGATTCTTCAATTCTCTATTTAGTAATATAAACATTTATATAATTATTTATACAGGGTGTCCTTCTACTTCTCTTTTTGTCAAATAATTTAATTTAATAAAAAGTTTTTGGACACCCTGTATAAATAATTATGTAAATGTTTACATTACTGAATAGAAAATTGAAGAACCTTTCAAATGAGCTACCACACTACCCCTATAATCATCGATTACGTCATAACGCTCAGACGGATGACGTCACTAGTATACCATATATGCCACAATATCATAACTTAAAAATAAAAATCGACCAGTTTCGGGGTGTTTTCATAAAGTCGCCGGTTTACGAAATAACGGATTTATTTCTTTCATTTGCACCATACTGTATACACATGCAACGGTGGAAAACAGTGTCGCGCACGCGTGATTAGAAATTAAAAAACAAAGGAGTTTTCAATACTGTATTGCAGAAAACTCTTCGGGATTTCATGGATGTGTATAGAATATCTACCCACCTTGGAAACATTCAAATTTTAAGTTTTTTACATAGTTTTTGAAGGTTAAAAATAGCCGATTTCGCAATTTTTCAATTTTTAATCGCTTATATGTCAAAAAATATCAACTTTAGAGAAAAGTCACTAAAGACCTTTTCTGTTTGGAATGATCCAAAAAACCTAAAAAAACTTTGTGATATGCAAAAAAAATTTAGGAAAAAACAAAAAAAAACGTTTAAAAAATTTTTGACCCACGTTTGGTCCTGGCAACATGCAAATTTGTTAAAGGGGGTCCTTTTTGAGTAAGCTTGTGCAAAAAATCCGAATCGGAATATTTTTCGTAGCGGATGCGCAGTGGCTTTCTGGACTAATAATCCAAGAAAATATTAAGTGCAGACGACAGATGACGTGACAAAACATTAAAGGCTGTATAAATATCAAATTTCTTCTGTTAAATGCCAGATTCACAAATTTAATCCTGACGTTTATCATTTTGTCATCTTTTAAACAGGAATACTAAAAATTTAACTTTGACATAAGCTTATACCCAATTGAATAAAATAAGACTTAAAATATTTTATTTTTATCATACCCGCTGGCAAAGTTAAGTTATAGTTATTTATGTACCAAGTCAGTAAAGTGACTCTTTATCGAACGAGTCTGATATTATGAGTAGAGCGAGCCTAGCGAGCGAGGCGAATAACAGACAAGTTCGATAAAGAGTCTTTACTGACGTGGTGCATACACAATTTTATCGCCAAGCATAAAAAGCATTAACACTTACATAATTACATCCCAATGAAAAAAGAGTGTGTGTACTTGGTACGCACGTAAGACGCTATACTTATATTATGATTTCAATGAAATAAATACATTTTAAACAGTTAATCGTATTTTTATTTAAATATTAACCCAATTTTAACACTTAAAGTAAAATACCAAAAATTAAAAATACCGTTAATAGTTACTTTATGTTTATGAAGTGTAGCCTCCCGCGCAGCGCAGTTGCTTTTCCCTTGATGAATAGTAGAAAATCTAAATAAATATATTTGCTAACAAATTAATTATCATTAATATCTGTCACCGTCCTATATACATATAATCGAATTAACAAAAACACCATTTCATAATATACAATTTGTATTTGCATTAATACAAAACTTAGATTTAAGAATTTAATTAATTTTAGACGAACTAAAAATTTCGTATGACAGTAATGACGATGACAGTGACAGAAATCTTTTGCATGATGGCCGATTTCGATCTTTAATCGATAGTAGTTGTTGTTATCAATATTGAATAAGTACCTAATTACTAAATCTGTAAAGTTTTGATTTATGTTTTATGAATATAATTGCAAAATACTACAGAAGTTCACTTTCTGACATAAATTTAATTAATTGATGGATTCGACCGTTACTTGATGGAAGTTCATTTTATCTAACAATAAAACACGAAAACGTTTGTTTTCTATACTTCCACAAAATTTATTATAACTAAGTGACTACAGCTGTTTCGGCGGAGTGCCTTCGACTACAGCCAACTCGAGACAAACAGCTCCCCACTCCTCAACCTCTTCAGTTGAAGACTTAAAAAGGCAAACACATTGTAAACTATATCACTTGAGAAAGGCACTCCGCTGAAACAGCTGTAGTCACTTAGTTATAATAAATTTTGTGGAAGTATAGAAAACAAACGTTTTCGTGTTTTATTGTTAGATAAATTTAATTAGTAATAACGTAAATTTTAAGTTCACTCAAATAAATAATCGATTACTGCCATCGACCACTTACATTAAATCTCAGTTTATTTTGATTAATCGCGGCAGGTAAAGTAAAATTCTTCTTTCAGTACAATAAATTGTTACTTTACTGCCGCAAATGGCGTCAAATGAGTACAATAATGAATGACTTTAGTGACGGTTGGCGATAAAATATATTAACTAAAATAATTAAACAAAAGTAGCACGAACCTCCAGTTAGTACCTATATTTATTGCATATATTATTATTTATTATGAACCTCTTAGTTCTAAAAATATACTGCTATTTGTGTTCCGAAAATTGTTAAGGTAGTCGTCTAGTGACTAGAAAATTGAAGGTCGACAAAAAATAAGAATGTAGTTAAGATTTGAGTAACTTTTTTGGATGTAAATCAAGTTTTTTTTAAATGGTCATGAACTGGTTTGCTGATTCTGAATGGAACGTCACATATTCTATTTTTGAATTCTATCTATAATTGTGGACTTATTTTACAGTCAATAGACTATAAATTACTAAAATACCTATCTCATTTGTATATAAAACAGAACCTAACATAACTTTAAAGTAAAATGGAAAATAGTGGAGCTACCTACTTAAAAGTCTTATTATTTTGTCACCAAACATGGCTTAAGACTGAACCTTAAGAAACAGCAATCAGACCGACAGTGATGTATGCCGGCGAAATGTGGTTTATAAGCCAGCAGAAAGAAACGTAAATAAACATACTATATGAGAAAGAAAGGTGCGCAGAAAAATCTTCGGGAGAATAATGACGGCAGATAATATTTGAAGAAGTCGAACAAATAAAGAAATAATGAGGATATATTATGGAAACAATAATTACGGCAAAAATACTAGCTCAAAGACCTAGATGGCATGGTCACATTATACGAATGACATAGAACCGAAATGTCAAAAAGTATTGATGGAGGGAATAATGGAGAAAAGAGAAGTCGGCATCCCAAAGAAGAAATGGTTGGAAGCAGTTAAGCAAGCAGACTTATCAGAAATTCAGGAATACGCGTGAGATGGGCGAGAAACAGCAAGGAACCAGAAGAAATGGAGAGAAATAACTAAGATTTTGCAAGATAGTATATTTTTGTATTTATTCATATATTTGTACAAATATTTTTCACCGTACTGTGTTAAATATGTTAATATAATATACAAACTACTCGTCAAAAATTATTGATATAGAAAATTATGCTCATTATAGTTGATTTTTTCGTGAACAGATTAACGGATTTCGTTATTTTTTTAATGTTTTATATTTTCCTTTAGTATTTACACAGTTGTGCAAAGGTTTCCTTTAACTTCTTTTTTGTACTTCTACCAAGTGGAAGAAAAGTAATGTTTTTCTTACGTTAAGTTTGAGACACCCTGCAGAGAGGACGAGGTACAAATGTGAGTACACATATCGGAATCGTATTGTAATCTTATGTTTTGTGAACATTTTCTATTTTGAACGTCGCTGATATGTTTAGAAACAAATAAAGTAGGTGGTTTTACTACTTAACACGTGTTTTAACTGAAACAAAACTAAATTAACAATAAAAAAGAATGTGTGTGTACTTTGTACGCACGTAAGAAGTTATACTTCTATTATATGATCTCAACGAAATAAATATACTTTCAACAGGTTATTTGTATTTTATTTAAAGATTACATTAATTTTTACTTACTACTTTCCAAAAATTTTTATTAAAACAATACCAAAAATAAAAAACAAATAGAAAACACACGGATTCGAACCGGGGACCTCTCGATCTCCGGTCACATGCTCTACCACTGAGCTATATTCCCTTTGCTGTGACAGGTTACAAGATTTCTCATACATACTGACAAATTTAATAGACCAAGTGAAGTATACAAAAATACTTTAAATATACTTACTATCATTATAAAATATCTTATTCCCGAGGAAGACAAATCCAAAGACACAAAAATTATAATAAATATATTTACTAACAGCACTAATAATATATTCTTTTCACGCACACCTTATTTGCGCTACATAAAGATGTAGCGACTAATACCACACTGTCGGTGTGCGCATGCGCCGGGGAATGTAAAAATTGACCCTCGTGCCTAAAGAAGTATAACTTCAAAAATTACAGTTAACAAAACTTTAAAAAGAGAAAGGCGCATAAGGTAAACAGTTCTTATCGACACCTATAAGAGTTATTTGTCGACCACCAAAGCGGTATGCACAGCGCAATATAAGACAGTCGAGATTGTTTAATGGAGGCTCTGTGATGTTTTGGGGTGGAATTTCCTTGAGCATAAGTACGGCTTTGGTGTCTACGTGGAGGCTTTTTAAATAGCGAGAGGTAAATTACACAGATACTTTCCTTTAAACACTCTGCTCCTTTCGCACTATATGTAGGAAATAAATTTATCTTGGTGGCATGATAAGACATGGCGTCCTCACGTATAGCATGTTGTCAGTTAACACGTAAGTGTAAAACCGTCCAGTTTCTTCATTATTAAAGATATCACGGAAATTAAACAACAAAATATCTGCAAAATATGAGACTACAACATAATATCGATGTATACCCACCATTGTGTGTTTTCTTCCTTCAACCCTAACAACACAAAACATTCCAGGAATGTACTACCAAAGTTCTATCAATATTTGAATGTCCTGAATATTTAGGGAACATTCGGTGAACATCTGTTTAAATTATTCCTGGAATGTTACCATAAGACATTCTGTGAACATACTACCAATGTTCCTATATTTTAAGTTGCCAAATAATAAATACGTGTAACAGATATAACATTACTTATAACATACCAAACAAACTAAGTGACATTTTAGGCCTACAGTGCAATATGTCAAATTTAAAGAGTTTCCTAAATTCAATTAACATTTTATACAATATATAAACCTACGAATGTAATAAAAATTATTGTTCGCTAATAGCCAATTTGGCTGATGCGATTTTGTTAATAAAAAAATTACTAATATAGAGTAAACATATAACAGAAACTTGTGCAAAACCGGAGAGAGGCATTTATATTTTTTATTTATTTTGCGTTCATTTTCAAATTCGTCGTGCATGTATTTTTGTGCATGGCGCTTAGAGAGGGCATCACGTGACTAAAAACGACCAACGACCTCGCTTCGGCCATCTTGGCTTGGCATCTTGGCCACCTTGCCTGGCCTTGCCGTGGATTTTTGTTTGTTTTTATTTGTGCTTTTTAAGAATATTTTTTTAATTCGGATACTTTTATAATAGCTCTAATAGTATTATTAACATAGTGCATAAAATGGTGTCCTGTTTTTAACAGTTGGAGTAGCAGAAGCAAATGTAGATAAAAAATCTGCAGGAATAACGTTTCAAAGGTTAGTATGCAAATATGTAAACAAAAGCATGCCCTGTATTTCAGAAAGTAAATTAATACTATTAATACCCTAATACTATTCATAAAAAATCTTTTAGGTAACGTAGATATAACAAAGTGAATAAAAGGCATAAATCAGAAGAATTATTATTTTATAAGTTAATAATTGGTCATATCCATTTATTATTTTAATAATTGTGAATAAGCCACAAACTACAAACTTCGCTTATTCCTAACTAAAAGAGTAAATAAAGATATTAACAAAAGGATTTGTAAAATTAAAATAATTCTTCTTTTTGCGTTTTTGCTAATGTATACGTATTCCTAACTAAAAAAGTAAATAGAGATATTAACAAAAGGATTTGTAAAATTAAAATAATTCTTCTTTTTGCGTTTTTGCTAATGTATACGTTTATAAACAGGATGGTAAACCACACACTATAATACAGTAGAACCCCGAAAATCTCAACTAATTTGGGGGTCAGCCTGTTCGGATTCCGAAAAGTTCGGATTATCCGAAAGTTAGCCTAACTAGTAATTGAAAGCTTTCATTGTCGTTCATTTTGAGTCACAAAACGTTCTCGTAAGACTGTGGACAATTTTTTTGACTTAAGTTGACTACGAGAGAATCGAAGTAAGTTTATGTTTAACCTTTATAAGTAAGTCTGGCTAATTGGTTTATGCCAAAGCCAATTATAAATAAAAAAAACCTAAGACATAAAAAAAATAAGCACTACATAATTATTAAACTATGTCTTCATTTTTAACAAATTTTAAATGCCAACGTTCTATTAATCCTACATTCTTCAATTTCCTAGTTTACTCTGTATAATAAACATGTTTTTAAGTTTTTGTCTTGAATTTTTTAATTTTTTTCACTTTCCGTTGGTTCGGATTTGCCGAACGTTCGGATTAGCGGGGTTCGGATTTGCAGGGTTCTACTGTAGTACCAACTAATGAATACACATAATATTATAGTCGGTTGGCTAAACTCAGTCTCAGTACTACTGAGTCTCAGACAAAACTGGCTAGTGATTTTAGTAAATAATTTTGCCAATTTGGTAAAATTGGCCAAAAAAAATAATAACTAAATAGTTAATAATTACTAAATAGTTAGTAATTTTGGCAAAATTGGCCAAAAAGAAAAAAATTACCCACTAAAATCACTAGCCTGTTGTTTCGAGTTTGGGGAACTGACTATACTAATAAACAATTTCTAAGCTGTTTTATAATATTTTGTGAGTTCATTAATCATATTTTTTATTTAAAACTAAAATTTGTTACTATTGCTTAGTAATGCATATATTTTGTTTTTTAGCTTTCCAGAAGATCCTGCGAAGAAGGCATGAAGTATAGATCGGATTTATTAATAGAGTATGTTCAAAACATTTTTTAGAAAAAGATATTGACAGAACTTCACTTTTATGTGTTCGTTTGAGAGACTGTGCTGTTCCAATAGCTTATGTCACACGGGTAATATGCTTAACCTAATTAATAATACAGTCCGTACAATATAGATACTGTTGTAATTCATTATCTACATCAGAGATCTAAGTTGACATTGTTGTCCAATTACAAAAAAATTTTGAATTCATTTTAAGTCAAATATATCACATAATTATTGCGAAGCAGATTATACAACAAAACAGATTAATATTCAATGTAAATAAATAAAAACATCAGAAATAGAAAACAAGAATTAAGTTATAATCTTATGTTATAGTTATTAAGGTACCAAGGGTATTATAGGCTTGAGGTCAATGGTGTATTTAACAAGGGCCTTCGGCCTGAGGGATATACGTTGACAGAAAGCATTATTATTATAATACCCGTGGTGCCTTTAACGTTTAATGTCCGATTAAATTATTCTGTATATGCAAAAAATTTGAATGAATTTTGAATTAATTATAACTATTTATAATGGTAAATAAGCCACAATATTATTAAAAAATGATTTTATTAAAGTTTGGACGCCCAAATCGGGTGCCGTTGTCAAAATACAAAATACTACTCTAACATAAACAAAAATGTTGTTGCTTAGTAAAAAAATTCTTCTAATAATTTATTTAATTTTACTCATTTATATCGGCAATTCAGATACATATGATACATTTTAAAGTAGAAGACTTTAAAATGATATTGCCAATATTTATGAGTTGCGTTCCTGGGACGACTTTACTGAAAGATAGTTCATTCGATTACATGAAATCAACCCCAACTCAAGAATATCCGTCACAAAAAAATCATAGCCTGTGATCTGTCTTTAAAAAGACAAACATATGCAACGGTGACATTAAAATTCTCGCGTTAGAGATCTCATAGTAATGCTATGATTTTTTTTGTGATGGATATTCTTGAGTTGGGGTTGATTTCATGTAATCGAATGAACTATCTTTCAGTAAAGTCGTCCCAGGAACGCAACTCATAAATATTGGCAATATCATTTTAAAGTCTTCTACTTTAAAATATATCATATGTATCTGAATTTCCGATATAAATGAGTCAAATTAAATAAATTATTAGAAGATTTTTTTTACTAAGCAACAACATTTTTGTTTATATTAGTAGTATTTTGTATTTTGACAACGGCACCCGATTTGGGCGTTGAAACGTTAATAAAAATCATTTTTTAATAATATTGTGGCTTATTTCCCATTATAAATAGTTAAAATTGTAAAAATGCCACAAGAAAATAGCTTCAGAACAACACTGAATTAGTTTTTAAATAAGTAAATTTACCAGTAACAGTAGTAACGTAATTGTGGTAACCATAGTTTTACTTAGGTTGATATTTGTCAACTTGACAGTATCTAAGTCGTTATTTAAATTTAATGCCCAAGGGCGTTATTTTTCAAAATAACGCCCTAGGGCGTTATATCGTACTTAACAGACTTCGAAATGTCATTATTTGTCAAATAATATACCAGTTGGACATTAAAGTAAATAATGCCAGTAAAATGCCACAAGAAAATAGCTTCAGAACAACACTGAATTAGTTTTTAAATAAGTACATTTACCAGTAACAGTAGTAACGTAATTGTGGTAACCATAGTTTTACTTAGGTTGATATTTGTCAACTTGACAGTATCTAAGTCGTTATTTAAATTTAATGCCCAAGGGCGTTATTTTTCAAAATAACGCACTGGGGCGTATATATCGTACTTAACAGACTTCGAAATGTCATTATTTGTCAAATAATATACCAGTTGGACATTAAAGTAAATAATAAAAACAATAAATATAATGAATACTAAATACTTATTTGTTTGTGAAAAAGCTATTTCTTTGTGGCTTTTTTGTAATTAATTATTCTAATGGGGAAATAAGCCACAATTTACTTGAAACAATAATTTTATTAAGGTTTCTACTTCCACATCGGATGTCGTTGTCAAAATACAAAATGTTCATTATTATTTTATTTATTAAATATTATTTATTATTTATTTAAATATTATTTAATATTTATTTTTTTATTATTATTATTTGTGCATATTATTACCTGTAAATAATATTTCTTGATTGTTAATTGTAAAGGATACAAAAATTACCTTTTATTTTATTTTCTTTTAGAATCAGCTGAGAGAAGTGGTCTACAAAAAACCAGGAAGGAAACGGAATATGTGGCTACGAAAAGCAAAAGAAAGGTTTACAAAGCAAATGTGACACATTTTTTTATAATATTTAGGAATGTCAGTAAATTACATTAAAAAAATGTATGAAAAGATTTTTTGCAATAAAAATGTTTATATTTATCAAGGATGTATTATTTGGTATGGCCACATATCGTCAGTGATGTGACAATACCTCCTATCTGTTTTTTCATGAGATTTGTAAGATAGACTAAAAACTTGTTTGGGCCACCTCCTGTTTTCATATATTTTTTGACTTGTTTTGCAGTAAATTCAACTATCTATTTACTACAAAACAAGTCAGAACTTACGTACGAAAAAAGAAGGTGACCTTAAAAAATGTTTTTCGTCTCCTGCAAACCTCATGAAAAAACATAAATATAGGAGGTATTGTCACATCACTGACGATATATTTCAGAGAATGTCTAAAAAATATACTGTGAATGTCCTAGGAACATTCGTGGACATTCATGGAATGTTCGTGGACATTCGTGGAATATTCCAACAAGACATTCAGCCTAAAAAATATACTGTGAATGTCCAAAGAACATTCGTAGACATTCATGGAATGTTCCAACAAGACATTCAAGGAATGTTTAAAATGCTGACACAGCACTTTCCTGGGACTTTCCAGGGACATTCGTGTGCTTTTGGGGACATTCCAGGAATGTTTTCAATGTCCTGTGTGTACCTTCTAGGAACATTCCTGGAATGTTTTGTGTTATTAGCGAAGGTGTCTCAAACTTTTGTTTCGGTTAAAACACATGTTAAACTACAACCGTATATTTTCTTTATTTCTAAAGATATCAGTTACATTTAAAAAACAAAATGTTCACAAAACATAGGACTACAATACGGTTCCGATGTATGCTGATGTTTAAACCTCGTACTCCCTACAGGATATCTCAAACTTAACGTAACAAAGGAAGTTTGAATAAACCTTTTCACAACTGTGTAAATAGTAAAGAAAAATCTAAAATAATCTCGAATAATAAATAGCGAAATACGTTAATCTGTCCACCGAAAAATCAACTATTAAAATTAGAATAATTTTATATATCCCTAACTTTTGACGAGCAATTTATATTAATTTATACAATATTCTTTTAACTAAATGTATTTAATTCTAAGCTTTCTAGGTGTAATTGTAAAACAAACTGAAAATGATTTTATTTAAATTTGAACAAAACGATGTTTACCGGAAAAGTCCGTTAATAATTCAACACTGCTGTCATCGATTTACAATTTCAGTTCTTTGAACCATGCGGAAAACCTAAATTAATAAACTAAAAGCCTATAATAAAACTGAGAGTAAAAAATGACATGCTAGTAAACTTGATTTTATGAAAAAAAAATTACTTACCAAATCACACATGGTTTGCAAAATTCCGTTTTGCAGACGCATTGCGGTTTTGTTGATGTACGGAAAGTGAAACCGGCTCGATAGTTTGAATAGCGCCAGTGGTCGCAGAAATACAGCTGTTGCAATATGCCAACACTTTCGCGCTGTTCTGAGCTCCTGGCTAGAATCCGAGTGCCAAGTTAAATTTGAAACCCGGAGTTTTATGGAAATACTTTTTTTGCTTTCTAAATAAATAGAGGGCAGTTTTGTGATTGTTACTGAGATTATAATAACTATTATTAGTTTCCAAGATTACAAAAAAAGTTTTGTTTTTTATTGCATGGTATTTCCAACAATATACATACAGGCTGAGTGGGGAGGAACGCTTAAACTTCAAGACTGTATAATATAAGTAATAATAATTAAAAATAACTCATATGTTGTTATTCGATTTTCATTTGTTTCCGAGATACAGGGTGTTAAATTTTACTTACAAATGACGGTTTATTTATTGCTCTAAAACCGGTTGAGGTGTGCAAATGAAATTTGGTGTGGTTTAAAATGTAGTTATTTCGCATTTTTTTACATACAATTATTAAGAATTTTATATTCACCATTGGCGCGCGTACGGGTGATAGGTTAAAAATTTTTAAGTTAAAAAATGGTACGCCACTGAGATATTTCAAATTAAAAATTGTTAAATTGTTAAATGTAAAAATACTTTAAATAAATAATATCACACGTAAGGAGTGCCGACCAAAATTAAAATAATTGATTTATTTAATAATTAACTTTATTTACAACTAAACCTAACAATGAACAAGAAAAACAAAGAATTGTATTTATAGAATAACTTGTGTAAGCGAACGTTTTTATTAAGACAAAACAGAAGGACCATTAAACGATACAATAAGTAAAAATCAAATTTATAATAAACAGACACTTTGGTAGATTTCAGGGTGTCCCGAAAAGATTGGTCATAAATTATACCACAGATTCTGGGGTCAAAATAGGTTAATTGAACCTAACTTACCTATATACAATAGTGCACACAAAAAAAGTTACAGCCCTTTGAAGTTACAAAATGAAAATAATTTTTTTTTCATATATCGAAAACTCTTAGAGATTTGTGGCATTCTTATGGCAGCAGCATCTTAAATAAAAATTTAAGTGAAATTTGTGTACCCCATAAATAGTTTATGGTGGTTTTGTTCCCTTAAACCCGCCCAAACTTTTGTGTACGGTCCAATTTAGTTATAAGTGTGGCACCATTATTTAAACACACTGTTTATAAAACATTTTTGCCTTTCAGGCCTTTTTCGATAAGCCAGTGTTTATCGGGATATTTTGAATATTTATCGAATCCACCACATATTTTGTATATGGTTAAGTACGATTATAGAGGCCTATTAATAATCTGAAAATATATTTATAATTTACATTTTTAGGTATATTTTCAAAAAGAAGCCAGATCTCGGTAATAGGTGACTTATTAAAAAAGACTAAGAGGCAAAGAGTTTTAAAAACACTGTGTTTAACTAATGGTACCACAATAATAGTTTAATTGGAACGTACACAAACATTTGGGGGGTTTAAAGGAACAAAACTCCCATAAAATTTTTATGCAGATATATTAAAAAAGAAGCAACATCTCGATAAGAACTCACTTATCGAAAAAATAATAAGAGGCAAAAAAGTTTTAAAAACGTTGTGATTAACTAATTGTACCACAATAATTAGTGTTGCCCAAATGCAAGACCAAGACGAGACTTCGACAGTCTTGGTCTTGGTCTTGCACCAGTACACCTGGTCTTGGTCTTGGTCTTGGTATTGCACTCCCAGTCTTGGTCTTGGTCTTGGTCTTGCAGCAAGAGTCTTGCAAGTCTCGCAGTTACCCACTAGCATATTGCTATTTATTAATAAACAACTCACATTAGGTGGGTTTGAACCCACGATCTAAACTATCCCTGCCTACACTCTAACTAACTGGGCTATCTACCATGTCCCACGGGAGTCAGTCTGTTTCTGAATAAACGTTTGCATTTAATAACCTGACATGTGCTAAAACATGGTGGAAACACAAAAAATCAAACAAATCACATAAACTTATCTAGACTGTATTTTAAAGAACATTATCTGTCTAGAAAGGGATTGATGGACTCTCACATTAGGTATATGAAATGAAATGGAATAAAAGAGTTCTACAATTTGCCATTTATTCAAATAAAAAATAAAAAAAAATACAAATTAAATTACAGCACAGTACGCAATAGCTTTGACACTATTATTAGTTGAAAATTTTTGTTTGCTATTAGTTGAAAATTTTAAGTATGACTTTTTTTTAACAAGAATTAATACAAAGTAATACACGCAGTTTAATTATATAACATTTATACAGAGTGAGTTTTATGTATGGAACGCCTCAAATATCTCGGAAACGACTTGAACGATTTTTATAGAATTTGGTGAGTAAAGGTCTCCTAATGCGGCCGATATTATAGTGGTAATTACAGATTGTTACCAGATCTTGCGTTTTTTTGAAAATATAATGAACACCCAGTATATTTTTACATTTTGAACCATAATAACTACTAATTAATTTTCATGTAATATTTCCTATACCGAAATGCCGTAATTTCTGAGTTATTTCTATATTTATTTAAAAAAAATTAAACAAATTATAAAAATCAATTATTTCAGCCCTGGCAGACTTATTTTAGGTTCTTTGAATCATAATGAAACAAAAAAGGTCTTTTGTAGTTTTTGTCTAAAGTTATTCGTTTCCGAGTTATAAACAATTTAAAACTGAAAATAATCGAAAAATGACGATGTTCAAGGCTCAAAAACACAAGTAATAGCTATTTGTATAACAACGGAGGAAAGTGCTACTTTTCCTCCCGAGAATGAAGTTTACTGCCCGACGCGTAGCGGAGGGCAGTAATCATCCAAGGGAGGAAAAGGCACTTTACTCCCATGTTATACATATGGTTTTTCCACGTTCCTCAAATAACAAGTCATTTTTTCATTTTTAATTAATTTATTTTATGTAACTAACCAACAAAATTTATTAGGACTAAATCGAACAAGTAGGTACAATATAACTGTCAACTGTCAAATATAAGTCAAATTATTAATGTAAACATTGTTAAATCAAAATAACAATTTACTGTTTTTACCATTCTGCAAAATACAGAGTGTTTTATAAATAAATGTTAAAATGTATAGATACTTACGTAATAGAAAATAGATATTATACAGGGCGTCAATAAGTTATATTTCATGAATGACATATGACGTTACTTTTACTTTTCCTCCCTAGGGAGGAAAAGCACAACTTTGCTCCCTACAATCAGGTCCGGAAAAGGATACTTTCGGTAGAGTTAGGTGGAAAAAAATATTATTTCCGAAATCTCGAAGTGCCTAAACTGAAGTTTAAACTTTATTTATCAGTTGTCGATAAGTAATTTGTGTATTTCATTTTAGAAAACATTGTTTTTTAGTTTTTAATGCAGCCCGATCACTCATCCTCTCATAAGTTCTTCATTAACAATAAAAAAACAAAGGCCAAATCACACATCGGCCAATATCTCTTTTTATATAATAATAAATATTTCTTTTTTTGAAATTTGAAGGTTTTTTAACATTTTACCGTGCGCGAATGGGCTATACATGGTAGCCAGGCATTATCTTATCTAGTGCTTTTTCAGCAAAAAATTTTGTTTGGCCGATTGATCTAATATCTAATTGCACACCCTACAAAAAGTAGGACGTTTAGTCTTTACGATATGGATAAGGAAAAACAATTGAATGGTTGTCCGTAACAGTGAATATGGTATTCGTATTATATTTTTATGACCTTATAGGCGACATACTTCTTTAAAAGTTTCAATGCGATATTGTTATACACACAACACAAGAAGATTATTTTATGAAAGGTTGCTGTTCTCAAAATCTAGACAATTGCTCAATTGTAATTAATTTCGGAGCGAAGGCGTCGTCTGATATTAGGAAAGAATGAAATATTTTATTTTTACATTGTATAATAATTTATTAGGACCTCTGAGTACGTATCCAATAAATAAGTGTTCATATTTTTAATTCGGTATGTATGTTCATCGTATTGTTCATAATGCGGATAAATCCATTTTTCCAAATTTTTGTTACATATTTTTTTGTATCTCATAGTCTCTAAGCATATGCCCGAACTAATATAGAGGGTGTAACAAAAATACAGGTCATAAATTAAATCACCTATTCTAGGACCAAAAATAGTTCTAATGAACCTAACTTACCTCAGTACAAATATGCCTATAAAAAAGTTACAGCCCTTTGAAGTTACAAAATGAAAATCGATTTTTTCCAATATATCGAAAACTATTAGAGATTTTTTATTGAAAATGGACATGTGGCATTTTTATGGCAGGAGTATCTTAAAGAAAAATTATAGTGAAATTTGTGCACCCCACAAAAATGTTATGGGGTTTTTATTCCCTTAAACCCACCCAAACTTTTGTGTACGTTCCAATTAAATTTATATTTGTGATACTATTAGTTAAATTCAATATTTTTAAAACTTTTTTGGTTCTTAGTATTTTTTCGACAAGGCAGTTTTTATCGAGTTGCGGCTTCTTTTCTAATATGTTTACGTAGAGATTTTATGGGGGTTTTGTTCCTTTAAACCTCCCAAACGGTTGTGTACGTTCCAATTAAACTATTACTGCGATACCATTAGTTAAACACAGTGTTTTTAAAACTTTTTTGCTTCTGTGTATTTTTTCGATAAGGCACATTTTATCGAGATGTGACTTCTTTTTTAATATGGTTTAAAATATACCTAAATATGTAAATCATAAATAAATTTTCCTATTATTATCAAGTCTCCATAATCGTACTTAGCCATATCACAGATGAACATAATATATATGTGGCCATATACAAATGTGTGGTGGATTTGACAAATAATATGCAAAATATTTCGACAAATACTGACTTTTCGAAAAAGTACCAAGAGGCAAAGAAGTTTTTAAAGCATTGTGTTTAACTAATGTTTAACTACAATTATAATCAAATTGAAACGTACACAAAAGTTTGGGGGGGAGGGGGTTTAAAGGAACCAAACCCCCATAAAATTTTTATCGGGTGTCTAAATTTCACTATAATTTTTTCTTAAGATACTACTGCCTTAAGAATGCCACATGTTCATTTTCAATAAAAGATCTCCAATAGTTTTCGATATATCGGAAAAAAACGATTTTAATTTTGTAACTTCAAAGGGCTGTAACTTTTTTATGTGCACATTTGTACTAAAGTAAGTTAGGTTTAATCGAACTATTTTTGATCCCAAAATTTGTGATTAAATTTATGACCTGCATTTTTGTTACACCCTGTATTATTCCATAAAACGACACTCAAACTGCAAGACGCAAGAGTCTCGCAGGCTTGGTCTTGTTCTTGCTCAAGTCTTGCACGGTCAGTCTTGGTCTTGGTCTTGCTAAAATAAGGCGGTCTTGGTCTTGCTAAAACGCAAGAACAAGACCAAGACTGCAAGACCAAGACCGATTTTGGGCAACACTAACAATAATGAATAAATTGGAACGTACATAAAAGTTTGGGGGGTTTAAGAGATCAAAACTCCCATAAAATTATTATGGGGTGGACAAATCTCACGATAATTTTGTTTTAAGATGGTACTGCCATAAGAATTATACATGTCCATTTAAAAAACAATCAACAGTTTCCGATATACTCGTATTGAAAAAAATCAATTTTCACTTTGTAACTTCAAAGGGCTGTAACTTTTTTTACGAGCACATTTGTACTAAGGTAAGTTAGGTTCAATCGAACTATTTTTGACTCTAGAAGGTGTGGTATAATTTATGACCAATCTTCTCGGGACACCCTGTATAAACAGGCATGGGAAAACGAAAATAGTGTTTAGTGAAAAGATTATAGTATTTATATTATATCAACAGGGTAATGAGAGAAAAATCAAAAAAGTGGCTATCATTACGTTAAATGACATCAATTGCTTTGCAAATTTCTCGGCAGAATGCAGTAAGATCTGGTTACCGTTAATAAAATAGAAAGTCAACAGAAAGGAAATACCAATATTAGTAAGTCAATAACATAAATATCAAGGATATATATTTTAAAATAACAACATATAAAATCAGAGTTTTGTATTAATATTGATAGTAATTAAATATAAGACCAAATACTTACCATGTCTCAAAAGTATCACGAGGCTTCTTGCATGTGGTTGTCTTTTTCAAGAATCACAAATCACATGCTATGATTTTTCTGACTGAGATTCTTAAGTTAAAGCTGATTTCATGTAATCGAATTAGCTATCTTCCAATAAAGTTATCCCAGGAACGTAACTCAAAAATATTTACCATATCATTTATATCACTTTAAAGTCATCTACTTTAAAATTTGCAATATATTACGTCTGAATTGTAAATGTCAGTGTATCAGATCAAACTAAATTATTACAAGAACTTTTTACCAAGCAACAAGAACAAAATGATTCCCGAAGTGAAAATCAAAAAGTCGAATAAACTTAATTTTAAAGTAAAATTGTGGCTTATTTCCAATAAAAATTATAGGTAAATTGTATAAGATTTTTTACACCTGATGTAGTAATTTTAGTCAGAATCGTCATACCATCTTCTCCTGGACTTTGTTGTTTGTTGTTTGTTGATATTCCGGAGTATTTTCTGAGCCCTATTTCAGAGTTATTGAAACTTTTATACCTATTACTTTCAAAATATTTTCGTATGATATTTTTGTCAATTTGTCCTTTTCTCTTTTGACATTCCTTTTCTTATTCGTCTATATTCTACCATGCCTTTTTGTTTTATATTTTTATATTACAAGATTTTTCTATAGCAGCATTTCAGGATACTTAAAATTTGGATATTTATTTACTACATGTCTACGCTCTTAAATTTTTAAATTAATACTAATCGTATTTAGAAAAGTTATCTGGGAAATTTGTAATCTTACTGTTTGTTAAACGTTTGGTTCTTGCCCTCTTTATATTTATTAATACATTTTCTATCACAGATCGATGGTAACTATCAACTAAAAACTTATTCCGTTCAATAACCTCTTTAAAATATCTATTTTCGGATAGATAACTTATAATCTGTTTTATTTTTAGGGCCACCGTCCGGACTTGCCCTTGTCCATTTTCTGCCTGGACCTTATTTAAAGAAGACACTAATAGTAGGGGAGGAAAGTACGCTAAATTTTCAGTTACTCGAGCGTTATGGGCACCTATTGGGTTGTGAAGATTAGGTCTTAAACCAAAAAAGTAAAGTAAAGTTTTCCATAAAGCGGGGGACTTTCCATTTTAAAACGTTTTTATATACTTGGCTTGGTTTTTGTAACTATGTCACTATATCCACAAATTTTTTAATCCATTTTAAAAATAGTTTTATGCTACCTTGGCACCTGAAATTTTCAGAATAGCTCAGAATTAGGCAACAATGCAATATTTAACTGCTATATAATATGGACAAATCGATTTTTTTTAATTTCAAACTGACCCCCTCCGTGGCTCAGTGGTAAGAGCGCCTGCCTTTGGATCGAAAAAACCCGAAAGGTTGTGGGTTCGAATCTCACCAGGGTCAGAAATTTTTCATTTATTATAAATTAATAAATGAATATAGTTTCTGTCCTTGTGGGATCGGTACTCACCGGAGGGACCGCAGACGTTCGGATACAATTAGCGTCTCTTTGCAAAGACAATGACGTCGACTTTGCAAAGTAACAAGACACTTACTCAACACACACACTACACATGACACTAGGTACCTAACTCTTCAAAATTACCGTACCTACCATGCCAATGTCCATTAGTTGTCGAGGCATTAGCTAAATAAAAAAAAATTCAAACTACATATTTTAAAAATGTGACTAATGCAATGACATTGAAATTCCATTTTAAAGTAGGGGAACGGGTGGCATAACCGGGTAGCTTAAGGAAAGTAGCTATAAAAAATAGTCTGTTTATATTTATTAAATGATACTTAACTATTACATGGTTTAACATAATAACTAAACAATGAATTGCCCAATGTTATGCCCTACCCAAGGGGCAGAACTGTATGGTAATTAGGGCACAACCGGGAAATTGGATTGTATTATATTATTGGTAATTTCCGCACACAAAGTGGTCTAAATCGTTTTCTGGCCATCCTGTGCAACCTTCGTGTCCCCAGTTATTACACATGTTTGAACATTTTATCCATCCATCAACTCTGGTGGTATGTGCATATTGCTCCTTAGAGTATACGCAGAAGCTATCATCCTGTGATCTTGTAACCTCTCCTTCTCCTTCTAAACGGAACACTTTAATTTTTTTTAGTGAGTTTTTTTTTTGTTTTCGTTTTGATTCATAACCTTTCTTTTAACTTGTTGGATTTTGGAGTGAGTCATTTCTACTGCAATGGTGTTTTTAAGTTCCTTCTTATATGGTGACTCCGTTAGGATTGCGGTTTTTCCTCTCGTGCGTTTAGTTTTGGTTATGTTTCGAGCACCACGTGGAATCACCAATATTTCAGTTGGGGAAACAGCAAATGAAGAAATTTTTTTCTTCGTATAAAATCTATCAGCGTTACTAGTAAAGTTAGACAGTTCCTTTAGGATAGTTTTTTAGGTGTAATTGGGCTTCCTACTCGGGATAATCCAACATTAATATCAACTGTATGATTTTCTCCAGGCGTTTGCATAAGGTTTAGTCCACTCGGTCCAGCTACAGGAGAGGGGCTTTTACAACAGCACGCATTTGTGGGGTTGGAATATTGTTTGTCACTTCTTCCTTTTTTTTCCGAGGATAATTCGCTCAAACATATTCTAGATTGCTCAGCTGTAGGAGTAATGCTAGGAGATACTCTGTTTCTTGCAGCCAAATAACTGTTAAATCACTTTATGTAAGCGAAATAATCATAGTATAGAGTTAAATGCATCTGTAGGTAATAATAAATAAAGACAAAATAAGATTACGTACCTTAAATTCAACATAATATATATGTGGCCATATACAAATGTGTGGTGGATTTGACAAATAATATGCAAAATATTTCGACAAATACTGACTTTTCGAAAAAGTACCAAGAGGCAAAGAAGTTTTTAAAGCATTGTGTTTAACTAATGTTTAACTACAATTATAATCAAATTGAAACGTACACAAAAGTTTGGGGGGGAGGGGGTTTAAAGGAACCAAACCCCCATAAAATTTTTATCGTAACACACTAGTAAACAAACACGCCACACCCTACAAAATTTGAGGAAACACTGGCGCCTTATGAGAGATCAACACAGTGCTACGAGACTAAAATTTAACCGCTGATTTTCAGAAAAAGGGGTGGTACCCGGTTATGCCTCAATACCCGGTTTTGCCGCCTCATCCCCTACGTTAATAAATCTATAGGTGGTGGCTCAGTGGTAGAGTATTTGACTGTAGATCGAGAGGTCCTGAGTTCGAAACCCGGCTGTTTCCTATCTTTTTTTTTTTTAATTTTTTTAATAAATAATCAAAAGTTTATATAATAAATAAAATTCATATTTTATAAGTATTATATAAATAATATATATACCATTTTAAATATTTTCTCTTTGATTTATATGAGTTTAAATCCGCTAGAGAAATTATGCTCCTAAAAAAGTCGATTACAAAATTCTTTTATAACATAGAAATTGAAACAACAATAGTTATTTATGATATAAGTGTTAAAAGTACACGTTTAAGCCACGCATGTGAAAGTTTGCAGAATGAGCGATAGCGAGTTCTGCAATTCTCATGAGTGCCTTAAAAATGTACTTTTTAACACGCATATCATACAATATTGTTTCTACAAGCGTAATTACAGGACAATATCTACAAAAACTTTTACTTGAACGTGACTGACATTCCATTTTTATATTTTTTTGACATTACATCAAAATTGTCTATACGGTCAATACGAACTGCAGTGCTTTAAAAATATTTTAAAGCACTAGTGCCTTAAAGTAGCATTTTTAACGCTCATATGGATTGCTAAAAATTGCATTTTTAACAAGGTTGTAGAAAAAATAGTATACAGGGTGTCCCGGAAAATAGTGCGTTCCTTTAAGGTATGGAGAGAATACACAATTTGGAACAAAAAAGTCCTATACCATTTTTTTCTAAAGTTAGCCGTTTCCAAAAAAAAGTTAACATTGTTTTCCATATACCTGTATTTTAATGTTTGGAAATTTTAATAAACTGGCAACATCGAACGCACTACGGAATAATAACATAATAAAAACTCGTTTGTGATTGTGATTAACAGTATTTAAAATAATCCAACCTAATAGTAGGTAATACTTATGTATTTACGATTTGTTTACTAAAATTATTTTCTTTTGAAATGTATTGAAATACCTATTGCATAATTTTAAACGAATTACACATCTTTTAACATAAAAACACGTCTTTTAACTAAACTAGTATTATGTATTTAGTAAGGTTTAAATGGGTTGAATGCTGAGTACTGCTGAGGGCTTTAACTGAATTACATAGTTTTAATAGTTTACAGTGGAACTTAAATACACCAGATAATGTCTCAGTAATTTGTTTACTTGTGAACTGAAATAACTAAGTTGTACTTACTTGAAAATAATTATTATACCGAATAGATGTTTCAAGTAACCTTTCACAAACACCATTCATAGGTAATAACATAATAGGTAATACACTCACTATTCGAAAACATTTTCGCATTGACACTAAACACTAAACAGGATTCTTTAAAACTATCTGTTTACTATGTATCTTAGTATCTTCTATCTATTTACATGGGACTGTCTATGCTTAAATTTGCGTACCGCACATAGTTGTCAGATTTAAATTTACATACCAAAATACATTTTAATTTTTTGGTCAAACGGTTGCATTTAGAAAAAAATGTGATAAGAGTTTTTTGTTCTACATGGTGCCTTCTACCTATACCTTCAAGGAACGCACTATTTTCCGGGACACCCTGTATAATTTTATATTGAGTCCTATAAATAATGAAAACGTTTTATTAAAAAAACTTCTTTTTTAGAAAAGTGTAATTATTTTAAATTAGTTTTCTATCTCCAATAATGGTTTTTTCCGATTATAGCGCCATCTATCCATAAGTCGAAAAGATATATCGAATAAAAGTTACTTATTTTTACGTAAAGCATCCAAATCTTCAATAAAAATTGGGGGCTCCAATTAAAGATTTTAAAGTAGACCCAACCCCACCTCCGTGGGGCCGTGTTTGGTGCAATTCGATAGATTTTTCTAAAATATTGAATACGTGTATTTTTCAATTTTTAGATATATGATGTTCATTTCGCGAAATATCGCGGGGTTCGTAATTAAAATTTTAAATTTACTCCCCACCCTTCTCCGTGGGGGTCGTGTTTTATATAATTCGATAGATTTTTAAAAAAATATTGAACACTTATTTTTTAATTTTTCGATTTGACGTTACTTTTGCGAAATATTGGCTTTTTTTTGTGAAATATACACTGTTTTGCATGTACTTAACTTACCCAGTGACGTAGCTAAAGATTGGGGGCCACCCCGCGACCATTTTTGTGGGACCTCCGTATTGTAAACATAATGACAACTAATAAGAGGATAATTATTACTAAAATATGTGCAAACGACAATATTTGGCCTTTCCTTAATAAGTCATCATCAGTTAGTGTCAATAGATTTTTGGGAATAGACATGAAAACCTATTATACATGTGGTATTATACGGTGTGCAGTGTGCACTCATTATTACAACTTATGGGAGGAAGTATATCCTGGCTTAACAACCAAAGAAATTGTTTGAATGCAGTAGTGCAGAACTATTTAGAGCTGCGGTTAACCATTACATAGAAGTAGTTTCTACTTCATGTTAAAGTTTTTTAACTAAATGGTATACAGCCAACTTAGGGAACTTCCCTTGTAGTTTATTATACATGTATCTTAATCCGACAAACCTATTAGTACGTTGTTGCAATTATACCATTGCATGTACAATTATATCTAAATTTACATTGAAAACATTAACATTAATTTTTTCTTGCTACAAGGTATTTTTTGTCGTAGCTGAGCTCATCGCAAAAATTTTTTATAAGTTTTATTTGTTTATTTTTAAATTTCGGTATAATACTCCACTATTCTACTATTCCTGCTGATTTTGCTAAAGTTTCGGAAAACGAATTTCTCATTTCTCAAAGATTATCAGGAGTTTTTTTAAAAAGTTAAAGCCGACCGTTATTTCTGCCGTTTAAAATTGCAAAAGTTTTGATGTTAGATTAATAAAGTTAAGTATTTTAGATTGAATAGCAATGTTAACGACAAATTCAAAATTATTCATGTGCTCTAAGAATGCATTAGCTTCTAATTTTTCTTCGTTTTTTAAATAGCAATGAAATGTTTGGTAAATATTTCATTACTTTTCGGAAAGCTCGACGCAAATCCATAACAGCATCATGTCTGGATGATCACCGGGTTTCACATAACCTTTTAAGTGTTGGCAAACAAGCCATATTAGTATATAATACGTCCATACGTCCCATACTTTAATACTTGCATAAAAAAAAACATAATATTTTAATTAAATCCAAAAAAACCAACCCCTGTATATCAGCAACGGCACCATCCAGCGCTAGGTTCAGATTATGGGATGCATAATGAATATAGGCAGCTGTTTTTCAAGTGTCAGTTTTAGCATGTCAGTTATGCGCCTTTGTAGGTTCGTCTGAATATACTCCACTTATAACGCTTGCCCCATCTTACCCATTTCCTCTGCATTTGTGTATGGAAAGGTGCTTTAATTGTATAAATTTTAAAATTTCATTTACAAGACCTTCTAATATGCGAAATAATTCCAAAAAACTTTCAACTTCAACTTTGGAAGGTAAATTATTATTTTCATCGTAAGTTATTTGTAAATACAGTGGAACCTCGATAACTCGGATTAATCGGGACCGCGGTCGATCCGGGTTATCGAAAATCCGGGTTAGCCGGAGAGCATTGTAAAATTTAATAAAATACGGTATACTTATAGATAAAGTCCGTTACAATTAAAATAACATGAAATATATATGCACAGTACACATCTAACTTACCTATTATAGTTGTATATTGTATAGAGTATAGAGTATAGTATAGACAGTATACATAGAGTATTGTTCATTTCTAGGTAAAAAAAACTCAGTCAGTTTCGGTTGTGTCAATTTCATCTGCTATCGGAACGATGTAATGTTTATTTAAGAACAGTGGCTCTTTCATTGTTTAAAGTTTAAAAGACCATTGTTCTAAAAATAATTTTTTAAAAGACAGTTGAAAATAAATAAAGGAATAAAAGGTGCCTGTTGTTTGCGATAGCCCCATAATGGATAATGATCGTCGCTCTGCCGCCGCTGCCGCCGTGTGCCATGAGCCATTTTTACCGTATAGTTCAAATTACTTACACAAATACCCATTATCTCTCAAATATTATATTACCGTCCAAGCCAAGTTTTATCAATGAAACTCGATATTTTTAAGATATTCCAGAAGCGGCTACAGATAAAATGTTTTAACATAATACATACATTTTTATTGTTGAAATGTTTGTCTGGTGAAAATCGGTCCGGGTTAGCCGGATTTCCGGGTTATCGGGGGCCGACTTATCGAGGTTCCACTGTACCTGAAAATAAAACTAAGCCGAACGTGTTTTCAAATATCTTGAATGGTGTCAAGAATTATTGAACAAAACCAACTTTCTTTAATTAAATTAACCAATTTTTTTTCAGTTTATTGAGCCAGCAAATTAATATCTTCGTTTGGTATTTGGGGGCTCAAGTAATTTGTTTTTTAATAATTGTTTGTACTGACTAATTTACCTAAAAATCAGGATCATATTTAGCTAGTAAAAGAACACCCAGAAAATATTACCATTTTGGAGTTCAGTTTCATTTAAACTACCAACATTTCCACGAAACGCTAAATTGCACTCGAAATGAGTAAGAGTTACGTCAATTACTCGCTTCAATACCTCCTTGATGCCTCTTGGGAAAATATGTTTTGGTCCCCAATTTAAATAAAGTAGAAATATTAAGCTTGAACGTTATAAGGGCCCACCTTGCGGGCCCTGCGGGCCTTATCTTGATCTGACGATTTTGAGTTTTTCTAAAGATATATATTTTTTTTGGATACTCTTAACGAACTCGCTTGTATTAAGAGCCAATATATAGTAGAGAAGCATTTAAAGGGTACAAGGTTTCTCTCCATGTGATACTCTGACGTGCTCGAGTAACTGCAAAAATTCCCGCTTGGCTCTCCTACCATGATTATTATGTAATGTTTTCTTTTCTCTATTGACTTCATTGAAATCACCAAGTACAATTGGATAGTAGCTTTTGAATTATTTATTTTACTTGGAATACCTTCATAGACTAAGTATACTTCTTCGTCGGTGTTTGACATTGTCCAAACGCAGACCTGAATTAGTTAAAGGGTTTACCTTTTGTTGTATTCTATAATAACACTAGATACTCTGATGTTTTTGTTTTTTGTTATCACAATGCTTTTAATTAATGTTGTACCGATTTCACCAACTGTAATACCTTATATGCCTGCATAAAAAACGAAATGTCTTTATCCTACTAGCTGCTTGCACTATCTAATACATCTATCTATCTAATGAGCCTTAAACTCCCATTCCTGAGCATAGGCCTCCCCTGGGCATAATCTCCATTGGTCTCTATTCTGGGCGATCTGCATTCAGTCCGTTCCTACCGTTTTCTTAAGGTCGTCCCTCCATCTCATATGTGGTCTTCCTCTTTTTCTTTTCTGTTCCCATGGTCGCCAGTATAGAATTCGCCATCTTTCATCTTTTTGCCGCAGAGTTTAGCCGGCGAAGTTCCATTTAAGTTTTGAAACCTGTCCTGATGGATCATTCAACTCTGTTTTTCCTCTGATCCATGAGTTTATTTTCCTGTCTTTAAAACCGATATCCAGCATCTCTCTTTCCATCGCTCTTTGTGTTTTAGATATCCTGTCGATATTCTCCTTTGTAAAAGTTCATGTTTGTGAGCCACACGGGATAACTGGTAATATTCACTGGTTGCATACTTTCATTTGCATATATTGAGGGCAATTTTAGATTGATGTTGCTATTAGTTGCAATAATATCAATAATAATGAGTTTCTTCTTGGAGTTGTAATTCTATCCTTGCCATATTTTTTCTTTAAAGATATAGTCCTGGTATTATGTTAGTATATGCAATAATCACCGTCTTTGGTCTCCTGACCAAATCTGGAAACTTTTAACACGTATTGATCTTAGGGATTCCAATCCAGCAGCATTTTCAATGGATATTTGCAAGATTGGCCTGAATCCTGCTGGATGCAGCACGGATCCAGCAAAATGTGGAATCAAAATAAAAACACAATTTTAATGTTTTTTTTTTGTCTGTATTCTAAATTTCTAAACAACAGAAATATGAATTATTTAGTTTTTTTGAAAGTGATACCTTAAAACATAGGCCTTACCTACATTGCCCAAAACTGCACATATAGCCGGTTGCGGAGAAAGCCCTTCGCCTCTTTGCTGGTCGGTTTTAGGGTCATCAAATACTCATAACCCATTGACAAATGACCGCCTTTCACTCATTCGGTCTCATAAACCGCCATTTCCTTTTCCAAAATCTTTTCGTAATCTTTCTGAGAACCAGTTTTCTTTGGCTATAAATGTTTTCTTTTTCTCCTTTCAATTCAGTCTCAAGTTCTTGTTCCAAATAAAATTCACGGGCTCCAGATTAGTTGGCCCATCTTCTTCTATTTTCTCTTGCACTGGTTCCACAGTTACTTGTTTATTTATACGAATCCACAAATTTTTTATCTCTTGTCGGATTGCATTCTTTATCGGCATGGGGAAGTAACCAGGATTGTTTAGTCCTTCGTCATAGCTTTTTGATTTTGTAAATACACTAATGTACCTGTAATCTCATAGAGGCGCCGTTCCGTAATTCTATTGCGCAGTGATAGATCGCATTAAGGCTAGAGTCCTGGCTATTTAGTTTGTCTACGACAAATTTCTTGGTTGTGTCGGCCGTTATCAAAGTGAACTCTATTCTGCAAAGAGCTTCTACAGCCGGTTAAAATTGGCGATTAACTCACTGATTATTGACCACTCGTCAGAAGAGAATTTTATCGCAGAATCAATGTAAATTAACGCTTCATCGACGCAAACTTTTAAGCTATAGAAACTTTCCAATATACTGAGCTATTGCCAGCGCGATAGAATGGCAAGTTGCCGACTCACGGTTTTGAATAAAGAGGCTAATGAAGACATTAAGTAGCTTATTTCGAATTTGACACGTTTTCACGTCCGCGCTGCTGCATCTAGCACGTTTTGCTGGATCCAGCATCCAGCATGTAAAAAAAGCGCCGGTCCAGCTGGATTGCTGTATCCAGCAATTGCAATCTCTAATTGATCTTATTCGGTTAAAAATAACTTAAGGTGATAAACAACAATGACAAATACATTTTTCAAGAAAAAATTAATCAGTTCTTTTATGTTTGCAAATAAAGGAGAAGAATGTCCCAACATTTTCTACACTGTCGTTATTTTTGGAAAAAATGACATATCTCCAATACCAGATCTGTTTGTTGATCTAATTCTGCTCTTCCCTTCAGTTCTATTACTCGTATTGACTCTTTACTTATGGGAAAACATCTACGAGTTTCGCATTAATTACAATACATATTCACTTTTGTTGATTTTTGTTGATTTACATGTTTTTTAGTTTATTGTTTTTATCAACAGTATGACATGTTCTTGTATAGATATGAATATTAAATAAAACTGCATTGTACATAATTGTTTTCTTTTTCTATTGTGTTAATGTTATGGAAAACTATTGGATAATTAGATGAATAATAATTATACATAATAAGAGTATTATTACATATTAAAGTTGTATTTCGTTATTTCATAAAAATTAAATTTATAGGTATCTGATAGAGAATATGTTTATTTATAAACCAAATAGGACTTTCTTACAACTATATCCCCAGACTCCTTGTGATGGTGATACGTCTGTCTTTGAAACATTCAGGTGGTATGCAGCTGTTAAACGTGGGGAACCCCACCCTTTTCAATATTAAATATTCGCCTACTTAGAAAATCTATTGTCGAATCCTGAAGGTATATTATGCCGACCACTTTACTAACGAGGGTGTTTTGCTGAGAATGCAAAAAGAAAAAGAGCTGTTAACCACAATAAAAGCAGCCAAAGAAGAGGTCCTTAGGAGAATGGGGAAGAACCGAGAGGTAATGACCACCATCAAATCTCGAAAGTTGGAATACTTTGGACACATTATGCGAAATGAGTCCAGATATGCACATCTACAAGCCATCCTGCAAGGAAAAATATTTGGAAAGCGAGGTCCAGGAAGAAGAAGAACATCCTGGTTAAAGAACCTCAGAACCTGGTTCAACACAACATCTGTGCAGCTTTTCTGCGTTGCTGCAGATACGGTGAAGATTGCCATGATGATCGCCAAAATTCGTCACGGATAGACACATTAAGAAGACATCATGAGAAACAGCGAAAGACTACTGCAACTAATCTTGCAAGGAAAAGTGGAGGGAAAACGAGGACCAGGAAAGCGAAGGATTTACTGGCCGAAGAATCTACGCACATGGTTCAACACAACAAACACAAGTCTTTTTAGAGCAGCAGTGTGCAATGTACAGATTGCCATGATGGTCGCCAACATACGAAACGGATAGGCACTACAAGAAGAAGAAGAAAATCTTAAAATGTCTACTTATAAATTTTTTATCGTTCTTAGTATTGGTGGATGCGCCGGGCTACACAGAATATGACCAATTTCTACAGTTTATACAATCTGTTACATCACAAAAAAAAGTAACACTAAGCATTTTTGTTGAACGAACAAATAATATGAGAGGAGTTTTAGTCCAATGACTATCAACTCCTAGTAGGTTTGTTACTAATAACTACACTAAGTCACTTATTTTCACTTAAAACCTTAAAACACTTTAAACACTTATGTTCTAAATGGCAAGTTAAGAGGAGTTCTAATTTTCAGTCTATTTAGTTTTGTAGAGTTGTCCAATAAATTCACTGCTAATTCGTTGGGGTGCTTTTCCAGTCGATTGAAATATTTTTATCACTGCATTTGATGATCATCTGCTTCACTGTCTCGATCTTCAAGTCTCTGTAAATGTCTGCATTTGGAATGAACCATGGTGCATTTGTAATAGCACGAAGAACCTTGGATTGAAACCGCTCCAGTATTGCTAGGTTACTGTCTGCTGCAGTTCCCCACAGTTCAATCCCGTATGTCCAGATGGGCCGGATAATTGCTTTATACACTAATATTTTGTTAGATAGAGATAAGGTGGATTTTCCGCCGAGTAACCAGTAGTGTTTTTTTGTAACAAAGTTGGAAGACACAGAATGCGGCGTTGCTTGGCTGGATGTTGGGTGTTTTCTTGATTCTTCGGTTTGATCCTGATAAGAAATAAGTTGTTGTTCTTGGAATAAGGAATCATGGTATTTCTAGAGGATTATAAATGACACGAGCAATTAATATGATAAGCACTTATGGAGATTATATAACTTTTTTAGTCAACAGTTCTGAACTCTGTTCTCCTTTCCTGTTAGAAATCCAGTTCTCCTTGATTTTTTCTTTAGTAAATGATTCGTAGAGAGTATTACAGTGCTGTTGACATAATTGCATCTTATCTTCAGCCCGTCAAAAGAAAAAGTTCTACAAAAGGCTAACACTAATAGGGAACTCTAATTAAAAAACGTATAAAAATGTTTTACCTAGGTATACAGTTAATATTTATACCTAATATTATTATACCTAATATATATATATATATATATATATATATATATATATATATATATATATATATATATATATATATATATATATATATATATATTAAATTAGAAGAGGATATAAGCGCCACACAGTTTGGATTCAGAAGTGGACTGGGAACACGGGAAGTTTTTGTTTGGTCTGAGTGTGATAATGCAAAGATGTTTGGATATAAACCAAGACCTCTCCGTAGGTTTCATAGATTTTGAGAAGGCCTTCGATAAAATCAGACACCAAAATGTATGAAATCCTAAGAAGCAAAAACATCGACAGTCGCGAATATAACATCATTTCCAGGTTGTACTGGGGACAAACAGCAAAAATCAAGCTTGATAATTAGTTAACCGAAAAAATTGAGATTCATCGAGGTGTGTGTGCTTACTCCACTACTATTTAATATATATAGCGAAACAATATGCCAGGAAGCGCTCCTAGAGCAAAACTTTGGTATGAACATTAACGGAGAGTTAATTAACAATATAAGATACGCTGATGATACGCTAATAGTAACAGATAACCTAGCAAATTTACGGTATTTGATGGAAATCATAAACACTCATACCAATAAATATGATCTAAAACTTAACATCAAAAAGTCTAAATTCATGATTGTAACAAAGCTATACACCAATGTGAATTTAACCATAAATAATCAGCCAGTTGAAAGAGTTACGTCCTACAAATATTTAGGGGTTTCGTTCACTTATACTAACGACCAGACAAGAGAAATCAAGAGGCAAATAGAGATAGCGAGACAATCGTTTTTCAAAACGAAAAAGTTCCTATGCAGCCGGGATATAAATATAAAGAACGATAATGTTAAGCTGCTATGCTTTCTCCATTCTGCTCTACGGCATGGAAGCTTGGACACTGAAAAAGATAAACATTAAAAACATTGAAGCATTCGAGATATGGTGCTACAGGAGATTTTGGAAAATACCATGGACAGAAAGAGTAACAAATCGAGATGTTTTCTGAAGATAGGGAAGGAATGCGAAGTCATAAAAACAATACAAACGAAAAAACTGGAATATCTAGGCCACGTAATGAGAAGAGAAAAGTACTCTCTGCTAAGACTCATAATCCAGGGAAAAATCTCGGGAAAGAGAAATGTGGGATGTAGGAGGATTTCCTGGTTGCGAAATTTAAGGGAGTGGTATGGGTGCAGTTCAATACAGTTGTTCAGAGCTGCAGCCAACAAAGTTACGATTGCTGTGATGGTAGCCAACCTCCGATAGGAGACGGTACTGCAAAAAGAAAGAAGAATAGTTAATATTTTAGTTGGGAGTAAACCACAATTTTACTTTGAAATAAGTTTATTCGGCATTTCGATTTCTACTTTGAAATCGAAATCCATTATCAGAAACCGGAAATCAATATCAAAATAAAAAATAAAATAAAATTAAACAAATTTTGTCTTTAAAATTTTTAATAATTTTTGGTATTAATTTTTGAAAATTAACCAAAGATAAAAGAAGACCAAATACTTACTATATCTGAATATGTCAATCAACGATAATATTAGTGAGGATTTTTTCCTGGTCTTTTCCTCGAGATTTACTATGGGATCACTAACACTAGAATTCTATTCGAATAATTGCAAGTGGTTGTCTTTTTAAACACAAATCACAGGCTGTAATTTATTTGATGGATATTTTGAAGTTTAAATTTGATTTCATTTAATCAAATGAACATCTTACAATAAAGTCGTCGCAGAAACACAACTCATATATTGGCAATATCAATTTAAATTCATCTATTTAAAATGTATAATATATGCCTTAATTGTCAATATAAACGAGTTAGATAATATTAAACTATCAGTAGTAATTGCACAAGAGCTCTAAAATTATCGAATTTTTCCCAAGTGACACTTTGACAGTTTTAATTTCAGGACCCGAAGGGGAGTGAAATTATGTCAAAGTGTCACGAGGGCAATAATTCGATAATAATTTTAGAGATCGAGTGCAATTTGCTGCGATTATTTCATGAATAAAACTGTTCAAAACCAAAATTATATTGTAATTTATTTATGTAAATACAAATTAGTACAATTAAACACACAGTTGTTATAAATATTTGACGGTTGAAAGTCATCACTTTTATAACTTTTAAAACATTATTTGTCATTAATGTCACTGAATAATTTTTTTCGTAGCAACGAAGGGCATCTGATGTAATATACTTGACGACGGGATATTATCAAAAATTATCGGGTATAATATCATAAGAGAGTGAGAATAAATTGACAGTAATTCGACAGTTTTTCGAAAATTTGGTGTCTGGCAATAGACACGAGAGCCCGCAGGGCTCGGGTGGCTATTGCCCAATGACAACAAATTTGAGAAAAAACAAAGCATTATTTTATTATTTATTATTTATTCTTACTGTCGTGTGACATTCGTAAGAACATTTTTTAATATTTACATATAAAATTTAAGTCTTTACATAAAAAGAGTCAGTGACATTGATCCCAATTAATGTGACACACATTTTTTAACTTGACAAAGTGAAAAGCACAGTTTAGCAAATATTTAGATGAAGATATAAATAAAACATTAGTTAGTTTATTTATAAATACCGTTTTATTCATGAAATATTATCAAAGTAAATCGAGAGCTTAAATTTGCCTATTTGTGTTCTCCTCGTGACAATTTGACATTAGATGCAGAACTAAAAGTATATATTATAGATATTTTCTTAAATGTGACAGTTGTCAAAACTAGGAAACTGGTTGCAATTATACAGAAACAATCTACTTAAAAAAATTATCACTGTAATTTTCTATAGTAGAAAATTACCGATGAAACAATAATCTGATTGGACAGAATTAAACACGTGATCAAAAATCTTACTATACGATTGGAAGTTAAAATCATTAAAAAATAATCTCTTTTATTTTTATTTCTGTAGCTCTTTATTGGTCAGAATCTCCTATGAATGAAATAATCAGAAAAGTTACCTAGCAACAAAAACATAATTTGTTTAATTTTGTAATGACTTGTATTTTGATAACATATTTTGATTTTAAATTTTGGTATATTTCAACTTCGGAAGTCCGAAGTACCTAATTTTAAATGTCACAAATTCAACTTTCATAAAAAACTATAAAGTAGAGGTAATGGATTTTTACAAGAGCTGTGATCTTGAAAATAACATCTAAGCTTGTGTACTGCTTCAGCATGACTCATAGCTTTTGTCAAAATCCATTACGTCTACCACTACTTCGAAAAGATCCCATTTTTTTGTTGAAAAAAATTTAATTGGAAACATTTCTTATTAAATTATTCTTTAAAAGTTAAAAAGGTTGGTTGAAAAATTTTTATTAAAATTGAAAACCATTTAGCAATCGGCACTTTAGGACTTCACAAAAAAACACATTAAAAAGTTTGAACATGGTAAGGTGCACCTAACCATCTGGAGTCGACGCGGCTGACAGAATGAACTGAGAGAAACAACCGGATGTGGTTTTCTAAATGTCTTTTATAAATGACAGCTGACATGTGTCATACGTAGGAAAGTAATAGCTATTTGTATAACAAGGGAGTAAAGTGCTACTTTTCCTCCCGAGAATGAAGTTTACTGCCCGACGCGTAGCGAAGGGCAGTAATCATTCAAGGGAGGAAAAGGCACTTTACTCCCATGTTATACATATGGTTTTTCCACCTTCCTCAAATAACAAGTCATTTTTCCATTTTTACTTAATTTATTTATGTACCAACAAAATTTATTAGAACTAAAACTAACAAGTAGGTACAATATAACTGTCAACTGTCAAATATAAGTCAAATTATTAATGTAAACACTGTTAAATCAAAATAGCAATTTACTGTTTTTTACCATTCTGCAAAATACAGGGTGTTTTATAAATAAACGTTAAAATGTATAGATACTTACGTAATAGAAAATAGATATTGTACAGGGCGTCAATAAGTTATATTTCATGAATGAAATACCATGACGTCACTTTTACTTTTCCTCCCTATGGAGGAAAATATTTTTATTATTTTTAAATATTTATTATTTTTAGGAAAAGTACAACTTTGCTCCCTACAATCAGGTCCGGAAAAGTATACTTTCGGTAGAGGTAGGTGGAAAAATTATTTAAATTTCCACAAATTTATAAAAATTTAAATTAAAAAAATTTGATATAACGTTAAATGCATTTCAGGAAGGATACGACTGCCCATTGTCATTTAAACACAGGAAATCTCAAAAGACTGAAGACAGACCACGGAATAAAAAAATAAGCATTGTAGAAACTCCCACAAGAAGGGATTTAAAGATAAGAAAAATACCAGATCTTAAGGGTTTATGAGAAAAACTAAAAAGGATATCAAATACATTCATCACAACAATATTCAAAATAAAAAATACATTGAGTAGTAAATTATATTATCTAAATATTATCTATTGGTAAATTTACCAATTTTTGCGTGGGAGAACTTGCAATGACACTAAATGTAAGGTAGAGAGCATGAAATATATATAAAAAATTGAGACTTTGACAGATACCATGATTTGCAGACATGCCTGGGTAAATAAGCATGGAGTCAATGAAAAGGTACATCAATAGTCATGGACGAAATAGACGTGAATAAGAGAAAAATCAAAGAACCAGCTTTTATCCTACTCAATGAAGAACAAAGTGTAGCAAACCCATCAGCAGAATGTCGCAGGGTGTGGCACTAATACTAAAAGAAGGAGTCAATGACAAGAACGTACTAATAATAATCATAGAACGTCAGAGACACTTATAAATCTACAGTGTGTTAATTTGAAAAGTTGCCACCTTCCAATAATTTGGTCCCTATAGAGAATATAAAAATATACAAAAACACGTAAAATGTATTTGGAGGGGGACTTTTGTAGACCAGTTTTCAACTAAATTGCATCAACCCTCTGGCGGGGGAGGACACAACCCCCAAAATCTTTAATGGAAAGGGGGGTTGAGTGGACCATTTTGAAGGTCATTCGATTAACTTTTCAGAAATACCCCATACCTTATATTTTTTTTTTAAGAACTTTTTAAAAAATCTTGCACCAAATATTTTTAAATATTTTTGAGTTCTGAACTTAATATATTTACGGTTTTACTTGATTTTTCCAAAAGTACTTCAAAAAAATACTCTAAATACTTTAACGCACCAAAAAAAATTCAATTTGGAGTTCAATACTCCAAAATAAATTTTGGAGTTCTGAACTCGATACTTAATATTTGTACGGTTTCACTTGATTTTTCCAAAAGTACTGACAAGAAATATAATGTATGTGGTATTTTTAAAAAGGTAATCGAACGATCTTTAAAATGAAGTATCACTCAACCACCTTTTCCATTAAAGATTTTGGGGGTTGTGTTCGGCCCCGCTAGAGGGTTAATGTAATTTAAAATGAATATCCATTTTAAAATTCCCTCATCTTCCTTAGTCTCAGCATCCGTATGGCTTGCAAATTGTAGAAGCCTCGAAGGTGTAACCAGAGAAGGTTCCCAGTGTTTTCAGTCTGGTGGGATGTAGAGTAACATTACGTTGTTTTATATGCCATCAGAGTGAAAACTTAGTCTTTTAATGTAATTTAATTGAAAACAGGTCTACAAAATGTCCCCCTCACAAATAAATTTGACGTGTTTTTGTATATTTTTAGATTTTCTATAGGGACCAAATTATAGGGGGTGGCAACTTTTCAAATTGACACCCTATATAACACAATACACAAACACACCACATCTAAACACACGACAATTCAGAATATAATATCGGCCCTACGGTATAAAACCAACTCCAGAATTTTCAACTAAAACATAGCTATGTGCCTGCAAGATCAAGGCTAAATATCTAGCCTATCAAATTTGGTCAAAAATCGCCCATTAATATACAAAAACAGGTGTATGGGCTATTCCACGAATATACGACTGTCTTGGATTATCGCGACAACGAACCCAGCAAACAGGTTTGAGCCCAGTTACGTGATGATTACGTTAAATTTACGCCAAATTTCAAGGAATACGTAAATCGGTGATTTATGACGGGAAAAAAACGTATTTCAATGCAAAATAATTCACCTATATATTATTGCTTCCTTTATATATGTTTGACATTAGAATAATATAAAATCATAAGGACGAATATAGTACATGTTTTTATAATAGGTGTGACTGTCGGTTACATCGCAAAGGTACGTTTATTTTACGTAATAATCACGAAACAGAAATAACTTCCTTTGGTTAAATTTTGAGAAATATTTTGGAAAACAAAATTTTACAACGGTGTTGGTTAAATACGTATCGCTTGAATTTTACTTACCGTATTTTATGGACGTCGAAAGACTAGATGTATTTCACGTAAAAGTAAAGTAAATAATAATAATATTTAAACAAAACGTTTATGATTTCGATTTTAAAATCATTTAGCATAACTATTTCAATCCAACCTTGATTTGAAGCTATTTTTGCTATTTTTTTCTTTAAAAATATCACAGGAGCTAAAATGATGTTGAGTCTAATTTTCAAATCGCGCGCGGTGATGACGTACTACCAAGCCTTTCTCCTCCTTTAAATACATAGATATACCACGGTACGTGACTAACATAGTTGGTTCGAAAACTAAATTAATCGATTTATCGAATAATAGATACGTTTCGATAGGATTAGTTTTTATATTATTCTGGTATTGAAATAGATTTTTAGTAAGACCAATAATTAGTTAATAGTAGAAGAAATTTAAGAACAAAAAGAAAATACGTTATACTAATTTAAAGTAAGTAGAATAGTTTAACTGTAATATAAAAATAATCGATTTTTATAATCGATGATCATAACCTCTAATATCAGCTTCTCACATTTCTCACAACAAAAAGTGAAACGTGAAGAGCTTTATTTCCCTCGTTTTATTTTAGGCGGGTTTATTTATAATAATGTCTTTCGTATTAACGTTTACCTCACTGCTCGAAGGTTGAAGTGCCGATGATGCAATTGAAAAAAAACAAGAAAGTGTCCTTCTCGAAATAAAAAGTGACCTGTGTTGTGTTTTGTGTTGGCAAATTTTTTAATGTGTCTTTAGATCGGTACCATTTTTGGTTCATTATCTTGTATGATAATTATACAAGACCAATGTTTTAAAGCCCTTAAATTCTACTAAATAAATATATTGTTAATACTTTATATGCCTGTTTTATTTATATCATATGAGGATAATAATTACGTGAATCATAAGTTAATTAAGGTCGAATTATTTACATGAACCGAGGACGTATCTTTCACGTGAATACTAATATATACATTCCCTAAAAGATACGTTAATCAACACGTATTTGCAACGTGAATTTTCCGAAATATTTTATTGCTATTTAAGGAAAATAACACGTCTATTGAAAACGAGTTTTTCACGTAATTTAAAGACGTATTTTCAATGTGACATTCCAACCAAATTTTCACGTGAAATTCACGTAAGCAATTTACGTATATTGGTGACAAATGTACCCAAAATTCACGTAATTAACACGTCGGTCTGTTTGCTGGGAATATTTTAGTATGCAACATAAGAAGTGCGAAAGTAAATGGCTGTAATAATTGTTCCAATAAACAACAATGTATTTTGCAATTTACTTTCGTTCTTCATAATTTGCACAGTAAAATATTCGTTGTCGAGGTAATCCACAACAGACGTATGTTCGTGATAAATAGGGTATAATGAAATTATTATTTTAATTTAACCAATCATTTTCAATACTTAAATATAATAATATTCACAGGCAATTTATTAATAAACTAAAACTACATTGACTAAAACAAATATTTCTGTAATTGTATAGTTGTTTTTCTATTCTCATACTATAATATGTCCATTTTGATTTCACTACCTGTATCATAATGAACTTCATTATGAAACAGATTTTCATTACGATACAGATTTTTAACCAATAGAATCGAGATATGACATTCGCTATAAAGGTGGTGCACGCGCAGTGACCAATGACGAGTCAAATACATACGCTTGGACAGTCCCCAATATGTAAACAAACTGTCAAACTGACAAACTACTTAATTTGTTTGCGTTACAAAATAAATAAATTTGAATATATTTTTTGTTGTAAATGATCAAAGAAAAAATCGTGTATACAACTTGCATTTAATTATAATTTTGAAGCTCGAACTCAGGGCCGTGCGGTGCTATGATGCGGTGAGGCAGCCGCAGCAGGCGGCATCACAAGGGGGGCGGCATAATCAGTAAAATCAAAATATAAATTGAGCCATTCAATAATTAAAAATATATATAGGGCCAAGTATCAGCCGAAAATATTTAACTGGTGAAGGTTTAACAGAACTTATTTTGACAAATTTGGAAAAATTAGTTCTTGATTTAAAACGGCTCCGAGGACAAGGCTATAATAACGGGGTTAATATGAAAGGAATGTAGGGTGTACAAAACAGAATATTTCTTCTACAGAAACAACAACCATTTTTTGTATTATACAAGAACTGTGCACTTTTTCCTGGTTTTACAAAGCGTTGAGAAGTTCTGAAAAAAAAACATGTTTCACAACAACACTAAAACCGTTGAGTACTACCAGATGGTTCAGTCGAATAGATTCATCGAAACCTCTAAGATTTCAATTTTGTGAAATATAATATAATGATTCGAAATAATAGAAGACGTCAACAATGATTCAGAAACTAAACTCAAAGCACGAGTATTATAAATTTATATGCGGTGTAGTTCTTTGGCATGATATTTTATTTCATATAAATTTAGTCTCGAAGATGTTTTAACATGTAACTATAAATTTGTCAGATTGTGTAAAAATGTTATTAGAAACTATGGAAAAAATGAAAATTTGCTGACAATTTGGCTATGACCAAATGAAAATTACAGAAATTACATGAAATTGCAGAAAATTTTGTAAATAAGTTCCGAATTTCCTGCTGAAAATGAATATTGAGGCAAGAGAAAAATACGTCAATTTGATCTGGGGATCAGCTCTCAATAGAGGAAGATAAATTTAAAGTAAATTTTTTCATCTATATTTAAGACATTGCCTTTAATTCTTTGATTGATCGATTTTCGCTTTAAAAACTCATAATAAAAATTCTAAATGTTTATATGATATTTTTAAATTGAGGGAAATATAAGAAAAGGGAAAGATGATAAAATACTAGAAAAATACTAGAAAATCTTCATTCAATACTTTTCATAGAAAAAGAATCGGATATAGAGGAAAATTATTTTATAGAAGAATTATTGCATGATTTATCCCAAACTTAATTTCTTTATACCCAAATATAGTTGTAGGGCCGGTATCATCTGTCCCGATTAAACCCCGGTTAGAGGAATTTTGTCATGCGAGGTGTAGAAAGTACGGGCCCTAAGAATTTTATTAACACTCTCTCTCGGTAACTTGCGGAAAGAAGTTTTTCAAAATTAAAAATGATTAAAAACTATTTACGAAGCTCCATAAGACAAACAAAACTAAAAAATTAGCACTTATTTCAATAGAGTCCTCACTAGCTGCTACTTTAGACCAGCGGTCCGCAACCCTGGGGTCGCGACCCCATGTGGGGTCGCGAAAGATCTTTATGGGGTCGTCAAAAAAGTCAACAAGGTCCTGTACTTATCGAATTTTATTAAGGTTTATGCGTAAAATATAACCTTTCTTTACTTACACAATTAAACAATGTCCTTAAAACGGAGAGAATCGAAAATAATTACGACTGTACGTCCTGTCCAGTCCCGCCCGTCACAACCTCACGTAGGCTTTGTTCACTGTATGATTCACCGTGAAGCTCTTTCAGCAAAACATTTGCAACCAGAGGTAAATAAAGTGTTAGAATAAGTCGTAACAATAATAAATTTTATTAAAGCTCGCGCATTGAACAGTCGCCTTTTCAAAATAATGTGTCGCGAATTGGGATCATAATACGAAAATCTACTGTTACATACGGTGGTTATCGCGAGGAAAAATACTCCAACGTGTATTTGATCTCAAAGATGAAATCAGAATATTTCTACTTGAACTGGAACCAAAGCTAGCAGAATATTTCTTGAATGAAAATTGGCTGGCAACAGTTGGCTATCTTTCGGACATTTTTGAAAAACTTAACGATTTAAATCAATCATTGCAAGGGAAGAGTACAAATGTATTGATTTGGGCTAACAAAATAAAAACTTTTTGTAGGAAAATAAGTTTGTGGATAGACTAAATCAGTGCTGAAAACTACGAGCTGTTTGCATGTTTGGAGAAATTTTCTGAAGAAAACAATATAAAGCTCAAAGAATAAATTCAAACCAAAATCATCATGCATCTTACAAGCCTTAAGCAAGACTTGGTAATACGATTCCCAGATACGTCACACGGCGAACAATGGATAATTAATCCATTCACTTGTGATCTTAACACTGTGAAGATGAACTTAAAAGAAAAGGAGCAGCTGATCGATTTATTGTCTTTATTTATGAAAGCCTTCGATCTATTATCAAAACCACGGATCTATCCAAGTTCTGGATAATGATGGAAAAGGAATATCCACTGTTATACAAAACATCTCTGCTGAAATTGCTGCCATTCGCATCTACATACCTATGCGAGATAGCTTTCTCCACATTGACTACTATAAAAATAAAATATTGCTCCAGACTTAACGTAGAACCTGATTTGAGGGCGTCTCTTTCTGATAATATATCACCAAGAATTAATACATATACTGACTGCAAGTGTGCAAGTACAAGCTTCACATTAGTTTGTAAACTTACGTATATGTACCTATTTTTTTTTAAATAAAATGTTAAAATAATTGCTTGTCTCATTTAATGCCATCATATGCATAGTTTGCTCTAATATTACTTTCAAAAATAAATAAACTCTTCAACATAATCTACGAAATAAAAACAGCTAAGTACAACATGGAGGATAATAATTGAAGTTTACCTTAATTTCGTCCTGAACCAACCTTTGCACTTGTTAATTTAGTGATTTTTTTCTGGGGTCGCTCATAACTCTTTTTTTAATTTTGGGGTCGCAATATCAAAAAGGTTGCGGACCGCTGCTTTAGACTACACCAATCTGATTGACGAGTTTGCCAAAATTAAAATCAAAAGGATAAAATTGTAATTTTCATAAATGTTATTTAATGTTAATACATATTTCATTTAATTTAAAGTATGTTTTGTTTTTAAGATAAAAGTTTTCGTTCATTTTGTGTAATTTCATTTAATAAAAATAAATACTAATAGTATGTATTAATTAACTAGTTTTGATGGAAAATAAGCCACAATTTTACTAAAAAAATGATTTTATTAACGTTTTGACGTCCAAATCGGATTTTGACGTCGAAACGTTAATAAAATAATTTTTTTTAGTAAAATTGTGGCTTATTTCCAATCAAAACTAGTTAATTACAAAAATGACACAAGAAAATAGCTTCAGAACAACTAGTATTAAGTTTCAATAATATTTATGGAGCGGCATTTAGAAGACTTGCATCATATTGAAAAGATGTACCGCACGGCTCTGCTCGAACTCTATACGAAACTCGACGCTAGGCGGCTCGTTTCGTATCCCTCGCTTCATAATAACCATCATTAAATGCTCGTTGCATAATATACTATTATTGATTAGTATTTAAAAATAAAGATTTTAATTAAAATTAATGAATATAGACTCTCCTCAATCATGAATATTTATTTTGCTAACGAACGGAGTCTGCAACAAATTTATTAGACTTTTTGACATTTTGACTAAAATCCTTAATTGCTTAGGTATTTCTTTTTTTACTGGACGAACATAAATAAGTTGAAAAAAAATTTTTAATCAGATTGGCGTCTTTAAGTATTTCTATCTATTATTATTTTGTTAGTTTTTGTATCAACGTGCCAAAAATTCAATGTTTATGTATAATTCGTAATAATAAGGTATGTAATACAAGAATAAAAACCGATAAACGCTGTAAAAATGAGTGGCGCATACAATATTCCAGCTACACTAATATGAATATTACGTGGCGCGAAAATGTATTTACATTTTGATGAAAAATAAAATTATAGTTTTATTTTGAAAGACTTTTTCATAATATTTGCTATCTCTAAAGTAGAACGCGCCACAAAAAATACCTTTGATACAGTTTGTACATTTTTACGGCATTTAGCGGAATTTTATTCTTCTATCAGGAGTTTTTCAAAGTTATTTATAAATCAATGTATGCAGTTGAATATGATGTTTCTCAATTATACGTTAAGCGCCTTTATGGTCGTCTTTCTCACATTATCTCCCAAATGACCTAGTGTCTATCTAGTGTCATAATGTACACTAGATTTTTTTCTATTCGAAATAAATTGACATTGGCTATTGGGATGGCCGGTAAATGAACTCGGATGGCACGATCAAATTTAGCGTCATAACCATTACAACTACATAAACATATCCATAACGGTTCAATGGATTATACGTTTGCAACTCGATAATTTCGAAACGGCTTAACCGATTTTGATCACTAAACATGAGTTTGAAACGTATTGACAAGTAGTAATTGATGCATCTAAGATCAAATATGATAACTGAAGGTATTACAGGAATTATTGAGCTAGAAAAACAGTTTTTTCCCATACGAACTAGATTTGATGACATTTATGAAGCCTATAACTTAAAAATTCGAATTTTTCCAGATATGAGGTATACACCGTTAGATGCGTCTAGTGACCTCCTACAAACGTTCAGTTATTGGCGCAATTCGTAGATTGAAATTTGGAGTAATTGTCGGAAAAGCAATATTTTTAAAGTTTTAGTTTTTCAGTTTTTGGGCTATAATACTGAGCCGTGTTTTTGTCTTGTCGTGACTGCTTAGGCACCATTTCAAAGCTTAGCTCAACGCTAAGGGTGATTTGGTGTATTTGCGGTCTTTCTGTCTCTCCTTGAACGTAAGATGTATACCCCCAAAAAATATGCCGTTTTGTACCTACCCAGTCCTATAGCTGGCTTGTGGGTGGTCAAAAGTCACAAACTACAGCGGTTCTAAATCGGCCCTGATCCCCTCTTAAATCACAGAAAAAAAATTCAGATCGATGTAACTTTTCCATACACATACACACATACATAAAAAAAACGAAAAACAGGCCCTAAATGGGAAGGGCCTTAAAATCCACACTAAATGGACGGTTGACATATGGATGGACGAGTCTTTTCCTAAACTTTAAGATGGGATTTGGCCCAATTTTTAATTCAGTCAGATTTAGAAAATCGAAAATTTCTTGTATAATATATTATAGTGTCGCATGTACGAGGGTTGTGCGCCGCTGGCGAGAACTGCCGTTGTCTGTGATGTATTTGCTTATTTTATTGTTTTATATTGTTCCTAAACGTTCAGTTAATAAAATAAACTAATAACAATATAATATATTTCGCATATTCAAAATATTGCAGGATTTATACTCGCGGGTCTCCATTGACCCAACATACCTTAGAAGGTAAACTAAATCACCATACCAGTTAAGGGTTAAGACAGTACATGTGATTACTTTACTCAAAACAATCTGCGTATGTACTCAAGAAAAGTGACACATTGATCACTTATTTATCTTTCGTTTTGCAGTATTTTTTTTCTAATATTGTTATGTGTATTTTAAATTATATAATTAAAAAGTATAAATCTGTTAAGGCTATGGGTACATAATTCGCAAATATTTTACGTGTATCCCTACTTTTTCTGGCTTTACACGGCAAATTACCTGTAGTAAAATTCACACTGGTATGGATATGTAAACATTACTAGAATGTCATTCTACTTGAAAATGTCATCATTAATTTAAAGAGATGGGTTTTGAATGTTCTTGGATAACTCTTATTTTTATAATTGCAAATTATTAATTCAGTTAATAAATGTGATAATTTTTATACTAACTATGTATTCAGTGATTGTAATAATTTATTTGTACAACAAAGACTAATACTCAATCGAAAAAGAGAAAAAGTGTTAAAGTGATTTTTTAATAATATATTGTTATGGAACGCTTACAATTTTGAACATCTTTAACAACAAAATACTTGGATCACAGAATATATTATCCTGATGTATTCTCTGCTTGGATCTTCCACAAATAATACACAATAAATAACTTTTTATTAAGTTCACGTCTTAAATCAATTATATATCAATAATATTTAATCAATAACTCAACATATTCCCGATGCAATGTCAAATATTTAAAATTGTCACTGATTGTCAGTGTCTGACTGACAATATATGCTGACAATATTATATTCGGCTGAGTGCGTTGTAAGACAAAGATAGATTTGGAAAATATTACCACGGCATTGTGTTTATTTTTTTCGAATCCTGAAAAAACCAATAAATATTTTTGAAAAATTTAAACGCAGAATGAAAGACTAAATTATTACCGAGGGCCGAAAGTCCCTTAGAATAAATAAAAAGTTTATTTTGAATGATATATTTGAAATTAAAAATCACACTAAATTTTCTCTTAGTTTTCACCCCTGTAACTTATTAAAATAAACATCATAGAAGTTCTCAGGGACTTTCGGCCCTCGTGATCTTTCATTCTGCGTTTACATTTTTCAAAAATACTTATTAGTTTTCTCAGGATTAAAAAAAAATGAATCCCCATTTGAATAGCATTGCAGCCGAAAATATGTACCGATCCTCTTAACCAGACAATAATATTTATATTATAATCTCTACTGCAAGAACCACTTTTAATAAATAATATATCGTAAATTATTTATTATTTTATCTATTTAGGTCACAACTAACAAATATAAAAAATTGTTTTTAATATTTTTAGCAGAATTAATACATTATTTTGTAGAGTTTCAAGAACCTTTGTAACTGACTAAAATAGATATTATTCTAATTTTACCGGTTTTTTAATTACAAACGGAAAAGTTTTAGTACAAATTTTAAACGTCATTTTCTTGATATTTTGCTTTTTTGACTTATGACACTGTTTGAGCGGAGGTGCGATATAGTAATTATTGACGGTACAGAGGCCAATTTGAGAAATATGATAGAATGTAGAAATTTCTCTATAATTAAATACAATATTACAAAAACGAGCCTGTACCGCCACAAGAACAAAAAATACACTTTCTTCAATTAAATTTTTTTATCCCATGCCCAGATTTTGAGTCATATTGGAATTACTAAAAATTGACTATCTATAACAGAATATCGAACTTGACTGACTTGGCAATATTTAGCGCGTATGAGTATAATATTTATTGTTATCACAATATTGTGCCTTAGTATTTTACTGCCGACGCACTGTTGAAAGCTCGAAAGTTTGAAGAGCTTTCGAAAAAACTATATTGATGACGCGTTGATCTAGCCTCTAAATCTCATATAAATAAAAATAGGTACATAGGTATATAGTATCAGCTTCTGTAGTAATACTATAAGTAATCTCAATACTAAAAATTCCTTTATGTCCTGCACCCACCCTGACAAGGTTAGTTTGTTGTGACATGCCAGTTGCTTAGGTTACTGTTAGCAGTTCAGAGGTGTCACCGACTTATAAACTGTAGACTTAAAAGTTATGAACCCATTCACCGTTTTATCATTTTTTTACTATTTTTGAAATACTTGCTTAATGCTTCTACATAAATATTATATTACAAACATTACTTTTTATATTTTTTATTAAAAAGATATTAGTTTATTTTAAAAAATTCCGAAAACTTAATAGCCAACTACTGGACAGTGGAAAATATATTAAGACCCTAATTTTCTATTGTTATACATTAGTTTGACCCTTCATCCAGCCTTCTGCGTCCAAAGTTGAACATAGGCCTCCCCCTCTTTTTTGCCCGCGACTGTTTTGCCGCCGTCTGTTCATAGTGTAGGTAGTCTACATCTTCTTCTTTAGTCTGCTCGCCGTCTCCATAATGTACTTTTTTGGATCCACTTCCGGTTATTCATTCTGGCCACATGTTTCGCCCAATTTCACTTTAGCGATGCTGAACGCTCTTGCCACTTGTGAAGACTGTTGTTATTTTGATATAAATAAGAATACAGAGCTAAATGTTAATACTATGAATGACTGAACTAACGATTAAAAATAACGACCCAGGCAACCAAGTGACGTCAATACCGTCGAGGAAACGTCAGTTTTTGGTTGAAAATATACACATGTTTGAACATTACGTCGTATAAACTTCTTTTGTAGGTGATTTTAAATACGTAAAATTAATGGCGTTAAAACAGCTTTAAAAACATATTTTCATTTTAGACAGCCCAAATCTCACGTCACAAAAATGGGAGGAGTTTAAAGAGTTAATGCTTATAATGTTTAACCTTTAACTACCCGCGCATCAAGTTATAACATAACTACACGCGTGGCGTACATTATACGCCACAAGAAAATACTCTTAAAAACAGCGGATTTGTTTATTTTTCTTTTTGAAAAATACGGTAAGTTGTTTGCTTTAAACCTTATTCGGCATCAGTGAATACTTTGAGTCTCTTGTCAGTAAGCCAGTTGGGATTTAGAACTGGAATCTGATGCCATAATAAATAAAAATACTAAAAAAAAATTTTTGAAATGTGATTTTTTACATGAAAAAATGTATTGAACTTACAATTGAAACGTACAATTGAAATATGTACTTATATTAATATAAACGTGGCGTATGTTGTCCACCACCGGAAACAACAAATAATAAACTGTAAATTATGATCTTCCCAGAACGCCGATTATAACGAAACTAAAACCAGTTGTAAAGCACATTCCAGTGATAGGTTAGAGAGATAAACAAGGTCAAAAATTAAATTTTTAAATATATTTGCAATAGAAATCTTATATCCCAGCGCGTGTAGTTAAAGGTTAATGTTGTATAGTGACATTTGATATTGACTACAAACTTCATTTATTGTTTACGTGCTTTGTGTGGCAAAATACGACTTGGTGTTTTGGTGTTTATTTTCTGTTAATGAACTAATTATTATGTGTTGTTCACGATTATGCTGGATAATTTGTTAATAAGTTATTTATTAGTTTATATGTTGTTTCAGTTTTGACACAGTAGGTATACCTACCTATATATAAATGAAAATTCTATAATGTTGCATTGAGGTTATTTTAATTTGATTGTAATTCTATGCATTTTATAAAGTCTTTCTTGGTTTTACTTTTAGCCTATAACCTAAATTTAAAACAGTTAAATGAAAAATTGCAATACCAACAATGCCCATACGAATAATTTTTATTGTGTATTTTTAAAACCATAAAATGAAAAATAATCAAAAAAAAAACGACATAAAAACTACGTTTTCGATATCACGTATCTAAAACGTGATAAAAACGACGTCAGTTATGCGTGAGACATATTCACGTGACTTTCGACGTTGAAAAAACTTGATAAACTGACATAGTTTGGTGATAATTATGACGTCTTTTCAACGTTATGGAAACGTTATTTGGTTTCCTGGGAAGGGCCTCAAAGTTCTAAGGAAAAAATTAAGGACAGAAAAAAAATAAACAAAGAACTTAAAGGAAAAATATGGAAATATTATTACCAATAGAGGTAAATTACTAAAGGTAGTATCTTCTAGTAGGTACTTCTATGCAGAATTATTCAAAAGTAAACAAAAACATGATAAGTACCTAACAAAAAAGTTTGATGAGTTTGCATTTTGTTGAGAATAATGTCAAGAAAAAATTCTACATTATAAAAATGGGTATACATGCATGCAGAGTTGTATCTTAAAGTGCATAAACATGCCAAAATAAGTGTATTAAGAGAAAAACAGAAAACAAAGAAAAACATCCAAGTAATCTATATAGGGTGAGACAGATAACTGGCCTATATGAAAATATTTTCATCTCTTTGCAACTTCCGGCTATACCGGAAGTTGCTTAAAACTTGGTTTTTTAAATGGGATACCCTGTATATTTTTACATTTTTGGATTCTCCTGAATATCTTCTTTCTTAAAATATGAGATTTTGTAATATTATACAGGGTATTTTAAAAGATATTTACGTTTTTTTATTAATTTCGTAGCAACATTCACACCCTGTAGAATTGTAATAGTTTGACATTAAAAGCTCTGCGCTTACGTTCAAGTGATTTTTAGTATAGTCTATTATTGTTAAGAATCATTAGTATAGCTAATTTTGAAATATTAGTATACAGGGTTGGTCGAAACTCGGAATGAATATTTTCTGAGTTTTCTTAAATAGAACACCCTGTATTTTAGTATTGTAATGAAATGATATTTCATAGTACTTTTTTATTTTATAAGTATTCCCTATACCTAACTGCTTCAATTTGTGAGTTATTGGTGATTCAAGCTAAACATTAATTGCAACAAAAAATAAGTAAAATTTTATTAGGTTGGTCATGAAAATATTCAATCACAAACAATTTTTCAGAAATAAATACATATTAATCCAGACCGATCCTTAAAATTACCAATAATGGTTTAGCTATCAAAATAGCTACGTAGTTAAGATTGTTTTTGCGACTAACAATTAAGCACAAATTAAAGCAGTTAGGTATAGGGAATGCTTAAGAAATAAAAAAGTACCATAAAATATCATTTCATTACAATACTAAAATACAGGGTGTTCCATTTAAGAAAACTCAGAAAATACTCATTCCGAGTTTCGATCAACCCTGTATACTAAAATTAAAAATTTAGCTATACTAATGATTCTTAACAATAGTAGACTATATTAAAAATCATTTGAACGTAAGTAGAGTTTTTGTTGTCAAACTACTACAATTCTACAGGGTGTGAATATTGCTACGAAATTAATAAACAAACGTAATTATCTTTTAAAATACCCTGTATAACATTACAAATCCTCATATTTTAAGAAAGAAGACATCAAAGAGAATCCAAAAATGTAAAAATATACAGGGTGTCCCATTAAAAAAAAGAAGTTATAAGCAACTTCCGGTATAACCGGAAGTTGCAAAGAGATGAAAATATTTTCATTTAATAGATCATCCTTCAAAACCCCTGTATTCCAATTTTCATGATTCTGTTGCTTTTAGTTCTCGAGATATTTCTAATAGGCCAGTTATCTGACTCACCCTGTATATGTGCATCAATTTAGTGCCGATATCCGTTTAACCCCCAGATGACGTGCCTTAGCAGGGACCCTGGGCACAGATGCTCCGGGGAGTCAGTCCTGATGGCACAGTTGTGTTCAGTGACCCCAAATACCACAGAATAACAAAATCTGCTCCTTAATATAGTTATTTTGACTTTTTATGCACTTATTTTTTTTTTATGTTTAAATTGCATGTTTATGCACTTCAAATATACAATTCTAAAGCATAGATTCCTGGTAGAATCGTAACATTGCTTGTTGTCCCGAATCAACTCGTCCTTATTAGTCATTTAACCATACCAAAAATTTTAAAGGAAAGCACTGCTTAACCCATCCCAATATATTCCTAACCACTCACCCTGACATAACATAACAGGAGACAGAGGGAAAGAGAATGAGGTAATTCGTATGATATTCTGAATAGTCCGGTTGTCGATGAAACCACTTTGTCATGTTTTGAAGCCAAGATATTCTTCTTCTCCCTGGTCCTCTTTTTCGAAATACCTTGACCTGAGGAATGAGTTGCAACAAGCCATACCTACCTGTGTTCATTCCTCACTATATGGTCAAGATATTCTAGTTTGCGCTCTTTGATGGTGTTAATAATCTCGAAATTCTTGACTATTCTACGTAGGACCTCAACATTAGTCACGTAATCCACCCACGAAATTCTTAAAATGCGTCTGTAACACCACATCTCGAATGCCTTAAGTTTTCTTAAAAAAGCTTGGGAAACTGTCCAGGCCTCTATTCCGTATAATAACGTAGAAAATACATAGCATCAGATGATAGAGACTTTGGGAATAAGTGGTAAATGTTGACTTTTGAAAAGAGACTTCATCATTATGAACGCTGATCTCGCTTTTCCTATGCGTTGTTTTATTTCAGTTGCATGGTCCCATTGGCTGTTTATGTTGGTACCAAGGTATGTGTAGCTGTCCACCTTGTCAAGGGCGCATCTAAACCAAGGCATTTAGCACTAAAATACAGGAATAAATTGATTTTTAAATACAGCTCCTCCAGTCATAACTTTTTGCATTCTGTTCAGGATGATGTCAGGAAAAGGAAATAAGTCTACAATATAAAAATGGGCGGAAATGCTTAATTGCATTTTAAGGGTCCCTGCTAAGGCACGTCATCTGGGGTTAAAGGGATATCGGCACTAAATTGATGCAAACAGATTACTTGGATGTTTTTCGCTGAACAGGAATACGCCATCAGAACCGGCATCTATCTTCGAATACGCCATCAGAATAGGTACGCTACAGTGGCGGCTCGTGATTTTTACAATAGGGGAGGCTATACCTTACGTTTTGCAGTCCATATAGGTTGAAGGTTCACATTTTTTAAGATACTCAACTGAATTTTTTTAATTCTAAACGCGGCCTACTGCGAATCCAAAAACGTGATAAATTACCGATATTTTGCTTTGCGTTACAAATATCGGAAAAAGTTATTTAAACAAGTTGTTCTAAATATTATTCTAACCCCAAATAAGTACTAAATTTCATAACAAAATTCGCACTTTTAGTTTTTTCATTATTTTTAGCCAGGACCCTAAAATTCGTTGTCCCAAGATGCACGCAACGGCAACGGAGCCGAGAAGCTAGTAGTTAGCCTCCGTTGGTAAATCTCCGGGCAGCGTGTGATGGCACCGTAGATGCCACTGTTGGGAGACCGGGTCTTCTTAAATGCCTGCTTCGCTGCGTGGAGCATTAGCAACGGAGGCTGGCCGGCTTCTCGGCTCCGTTCATGCATCTCGGGATAACCCAGGGCCCTGCCTACAATAATAATAAAAAAACTTTGACGCAATCATGCGTTCTAATGCTAATGCTCCGTGCGTATGGATATTTAGTGATGATATTGAATTTACACGTTGTATAATAGTGAGAATCCTTGTTGTTTTTCGCGATTCAAGATAAACAAAACAGTGTAGCGTGTGTAAAAAAATTATGGGGAGGCTAAGGCTGTCCGCACATAGGGCGACGCTCGAACTACTCGATTCGATTTCAGTCACGTAGGTCTCTCCCCACCAGTAAAGTTCCTTCGTTGTGGCATTGAGCTTCGTACACGGAGCGTTTAGGATTGCAAATATCCTCGTCTTGTACGACTCTCGTCGCTTGCGATCCGTAGTGCACGAGAAAGTTCGAGTGAGACGCACGTTTCCAGTCATATAGGTATTTTATTTTATTTGTTTCCTTCGTTTTTTGTTTTTTTGCGCTTAATTAAATTTTAATTTTATTTAAAGATCGGTGCATGTTATGTTCGTTGATTGTAGTAATATCTACTAACTTTGTGGAATTATATTATTTGTAATATAAAATTCTGAAAACATTGAACTTCTGTTTCTAGGTGTTTAATATGAAATTCGTTGGGGAAGTAGAAAAATACCCTCAATTGTATAATGCTCATTGTATGCAAATTATACTAAAAATGTAACAATACCGTACTTTTTACAGATCGAAATAGTCGTTTTGGTTAATATATAAAAAATGCGTTTTTCCTGGTTGGAAGATGTGAGCAAACTGAATCGACTAGTGTGCGGAGAACAATCGGTTGTGCCGCAGGGTTCGTACAAGACGAGCAAGACGCGCGAACTTCGAGACGTGTCTTCGATCGAACCATGTGCGGACGGCCTAAGCCTCCCTTGCCTCCTCTGACGAGCCGTCACTGGTATGCCATCAGAACCATGCTGATAGCCAACATCCGGAACGGATAGGCCAGGGGCGGCCCGTCGGGGTAGGCAAGGTAGGCGCCGCCTACCCTCTTCAAATGTAGTACAATAATATAAATTATTAATATAAATTACTTATTTCAAAATTGTAATTTATAAATTTTGACACAATATCTACAATAAAATAGCAAAAATTATCCAAATTATTTTTAAAAATATCCAAAAAATTTTCTCCGTAGTTATAATTATTTTACGCTCCTTGTAGTATCAGTAGTACTGTATAGATTCTATATTCTCCTTGGTCAGGCACTCGGGAACGTAGCCTGAAATAGAACGACGCCAACACCGAATTGACGTGCGATCTCTCTCTGTTTACGCGAGCAGGCCTGCTGCAGGTCTGCTCGTAGTGACCGTATTCTATGGTTTTGAACGGGCGGATAGGCACAGAGTCTTATAGCCGGACCTACAAAATGTTATCAGTTGCTTCTCTTGTGTCTTGTGAAACTGTTTTAAAATAATTGTTTTTTGATTTTGGCTGTTATTAGTAGGTTAAGTATTGAATAAAACTAGGTAGGACAATTTAAATTTGTTTATGAAAACTGAATAATGTGTTATTAGATTATATAGATAATTAAAAATTTAAAGCGAGGTTAATTGTTAACTTATCAATTTATTCGAATAGTAAATTATTATTTGATACATAAATAAAATAAGTAATATTTGACGTTGTTGAAACGTAGGTGTGTTAGTTTTATTGGTGGAAAAACTTTAGTCATCGAATATGAATATTTTAAACGATGTAATATGCAGTTTGATCGAGACGCCTTTTTCAAGGCGCCAAAATCAAGAAAGATTAGTAATTATTTCAATGGGCCGGCCTTTACAAAATTTAACAATTTTATCCACAGATAAGACAAAACACAATCAACCATTTTAGAGATCGTTTAAAACAATATGGTATGAAAATCATAAATGGCTAAGCGGAAGTTATTTTAAAAATTCACTTTTCTGTTGGCCTTGTCTGTTGCTCTCAAATTTGAAGCAAAATGTTTGGGTGAGTCAGGGATATTCAGATTTGAAAAATTTATCAGCTAGTGTAAAAAAACATGAATCTTCGAAAGAACATTTAAACAATTGCTTAGATTTAAAACGGTTAGAAAAAATAAACAAACTACTGACAGTGCTTTCGCTGGTCATATTTCTCTATCTAATAAGATATATAATGAAGAAGTTGAAAAAGATTGAAGAAGTTGAAGAAATTGATGTTACAATTCTTTTAGCAAAACAAGAACTTACATTTCCCGGTCGTGATGAGAGCCATAATTCTTCAAACATGGGTAATTTTAAAGAAATTTTTAATTTAGTGGTTAAACGCGATCAGGAAATCCAAGATCATGTTAAAAAATAGAAGGGGTGTTCACGGGTTTGTCAAAAACAATACAAAATGATTTAAAAGATTGTCTTGCCGATTACGTAAAAAATGAAATTTCAACAGAAATTAATGAAAGTCAATTTTTTTCTATACTAGCTGATGATACTACTGATATAACCGAAAAATCACAGTGTACTTTAACAATCCGTTTTGTTAACAAAGTTGGTCAGGTAACAGAAAGATTTTTAGGGTTTTTTGATGTTAGCGATAATAGATCTGCAGACGCTCTATATAGTTTAATTTCAAACGTGCTTGATCCATATGATTACAAAAATAAATTAATTGCTCAATTTTACGATGGTGCAAGTGCAATGGCTGGGTCTTTAAACGGATTACAATCAAAAATTAAAGTAGATGCTCCAAAAGCAATTTTTACACATTGTTGCGCTCACAGATTACATTTAGTATTGCAAGATGGCTCAAAATTTATTACAAACTGTAGGATATTTTTTGTCGCCTACCCGAAGTATATGTGTAGCCTACCCGCATACTGAGGTCACGAGCCGCCACTGGGATAGGCACCGTAAGAAGAAGATGCTAGAATTCAATATAAATGTAGGTATTGTTATGATTTTTGTGTGTTAATCTGTAGTTTTCCTTTTTCCTCTCTATCCAACAAAAACAATTTATATTGCAAGTGCAAGTAATTATCCCATACAATGCATACTGTGCTCCCATATCACTGACATAATTTTATTATAACTTCATGATTTTGTGCGACATCTATTGAGAAGGAGCTTTACTAGTCGGAATATAAAGTTCTTTTTTTCCTGAGTGATTAGTGCTCTACGTACTAGATGGCACAGAATATCGATTCCTGCAAAGACTGCTTTATGATATTCTTTAGAAATGACAAAAAAAAATTATTACCAATTTGAATGAACTCTCACTATTTTACACATGCAACATGCAACCCATTCAACATTTTATTACCAATTTCTTTGATTTGCATTTTTAAATGTGTGATATTTTTCAATCAAAGTAAGCAGGTCCGGACTGGTTAAAAAGTTGACAACCTTACCTTCTGACTTTAATTAATTTTTAAAAAGTGTGAGTCATTTTTCAGCTGCTTCTATAGAAGATCGAATCTACTCGTTCAACAAATTTGGGAAAAATTATGCTGATTGGTGGTCAGTGGAACTTCCTAATCCCTTTCTGACATTTAACCACACAATTAAAATTTCATTTAAAATTAACAACTATTCGCAAAATTAAATTCGGATAGAGGGCACTCAAAATTTCAAAGATGGACGATAACTCTAGGAAAACAATTAATTTTGTCATTTGACCTCACAGTTCTAAAACGTTAAATTAATATCATTTACACGAGTTTTTTTCCAAAGTAACCACTAATAGTATGGTATAGTTAGACCCAAACCCAGACATCCAAAGTGAAAGTTATCCTCCAACACCAAATTGTTCTATATGGTCCACATAATGTTCAGAAAAAAGTCACACCATTTTGAGCGTCGGGTTTGGGCGAAAGAGGGGGGAGAAATCTGCAAATTTGTATTTTTTTATGTTTTTCGTCAATATTTCTAAAACTAAGCGGTTTAGCATGAACAATCTTCTACACAAAATTGTTCTACGTTAAATTTGAAATAAAAAAGGCCCTATGCATAACCCTTCTAAAATGAACGGTTCCAAAGTTACGGAGGTAGTATAGTATAATTGGTACAAAAAAAGGCTTAACCCAGATATCCAAAGTAAAAGTTTTCCTTTAACACCAAATGTTCTATATGGTCCACATATTGTTCAGTAAAAAGTTACACCATTTTGAGCATGCGACTTGGGGGGGGGAGATTGGGGAGAAGTCGGTAAATTAGTAGTTTTTTTTTAAGTTTTTCGTCAATATTTCTAAAACTATGCTTTAGCGTAAGAAATTTTCTATAGAAAAATGTTCTGCATAAAATTTAAAACAAAAAAGGTTCTATACATAATTGTTATAAAATCAACGGTTCCAGAGTTACGGAGGGTGAAAAGTGGAGGTTTTCGGTACTTTTTATATTTACCGATTTCTCCCTCCTCTCTCCACCAAACCCGACGCTCAAAATGGTGTGACTTTTTTCTGAACATTATGTGGACCATATAGAACAATTTGGTGTTGGAGGATAACTTCCATATTGGATGTCTGGGTTTTTGTTATAGTTATATCATAGATATTGCCCAAAAAATATAAAAGTATCGAAAACCTCGACTTTTCACTCTCCATAACTCTGGAACCGTTGGTTTTATAACAATTATGTATAAACATTCTTTGTTTTTAATTTCATGTAGGATATTTTTGTATATAATATTGTTTACGCTAAAGCACAGTTTTAGAAATATTGACGAAAAACGTAAAAAAACTACTAATTTACCGGCTTCTCTCCCATCTCCCTCCCAAACCGGACGCTCAAAATGGTGTAACTGTTTACTGAACAATATGTGGACCATATAGAACATTTTGGTGTTGGAGGAAAACTTTTACTTTGGATGTTTGGGTTAGGCCTTTTTTTGGACCAGTTATACTATACTACCTCCGTAACTTTGGAACCATTCATTTTAGAAAGATTGTCCATAGGACCTTTTTTATTTCAAATTTAATGTAGAACAATTTTGTATAAAAGGCTGTTCATGCTAAACCGCGTAGTTTTATAAATATTGGCGAAAAACTTAAAAAATTACGAATTTACCGATTTCTCCCTCCTCTCCCTCCAAACCTGACGCTCAAAATGGTGTGACTTTTTTCTGGACATTGTGTGGACCATATAGAACAATTTGGTGTTGAGGGATAACTTTCACTTTGGATGTCTGGGTTATGCCATCTTTTGGATCAACTATACTATACTATAAGTTTTGTCACTAAGACATCTTATAGGTTAAAGACGACTCAAAATTATGTTTAATCTGTATGTATTCATTAAAATTTGATGCTAACTACTGATTGGTTTTTAACTTTTTTTCATAAAAAATCTGGCCCCCGATAATCACACAGCGTTTTAAAAATTATTAATCTATCTTAGAATCTCTAACTTTGTTTTTAATTTAATTAATAGGTCCACTAGAATTTATTTTACACCAACAGGTATTAATTTTTAATTAAATACAAACTGGAAACTAAGTAGGTGAATTTCATCATTCTCTTTGTATCCCTATGCGGGGTCTGCTTCCCTAATTGCATTTCTCCACACAATTCTATCTTGGGTCATATCAATGTCAATCCCCTTTACCAACATGTCCTGCCTTATCGTCTCCCCCCAGGTCTTCTTTGGTCTTCCTCTCCTCTACTCCTTCCAGGAACCTGCACTTCAGCTATTCTTCGTATTGAGTGATTAACGTGTCGACTTTGAACATGACCAAACCATCTTCACCCATGTTTTCTCATTTTGGCATCAATTGGTGCCACACCTAGAATTCCCCTAATATACTCATTTCTAATTTTATCTTTCTTTGTCACTCCACTCATCCATCTAAGCATTATCATTTCCGCCACATGCATTTGTCGTTCCTCTTTCTTCTTCACTGCCCAATATTCAGTTCCTTACATTATAGCCGGTCTTATGGCTGTTTAATCGAATTTTCCCTTGAGCTTCATTAGCATTTTTCTCTTAGACAACACACCACTCGCTTCTTTCCACTTCATCCATTCAGCCCTAATTCTACTGCATGCATCTCCATCTATTTCTCCATTACTCTGTAATACCGATCCCAAGTACTTAAAGCTATTGCTTTTTACAATCAGTTCACCATCCAATGATACTATTTTATTTGTAGTAACTCCTTAACAGTAACTTGTAGTAACATTCCAAATACTCTGTTTTTGTCCTGCTAAGTTTTAAACCTTTTAACTCCAGAGCTTGCCTCCACTGTTTCAGTTTTCGTTCTAAGTCTCTTTCACTATTTCCTACTAACACGACATCATCAGCATACATTAAGCACCATGGAATGTTACCCTGTGGTTTCGCTGTTATCTAGTCCAAAACTAAGGAGAGTAAATATGGACTAGGCACAGAGCCTTGGTGCAATCCGACTTTCACATGAAATTTATTAGGCTCTCCCACACCTGTCCTAACGCTAGTCGTTACTCCCTCATACATATCCCTCACAATCTTTACATATTCACCAGGAACTCCTTTCTTATTGAGTGCCCACCACAGAATCTCTCGAGGAACTCTGTCATAAGCTTTCTCAAGATCAATGAATACCATATGAGCGTTTGTTTCTTTACTCCTGTATTTTTCCATCAACTGCCTTATAAGGAAAACTGCATCTGTTGTTGATCTGCCCTGCATAAAGCCAAATTGATTCTCGGATATTTCGGTCTCTTCACGTATCCATCTATCAATTATTTATTACTCTTTCCCATATTTTCATGGTGTGGCTAAGCAGTTTTATAGCCCTCTAGTTTGTACATTGTTGTATATCTCCCTTGTTTTTGTAAACAGGTACCAGTATACTGCTTCTCCATTCGTCTGACATTTGTCCAACTTCCAAAATTCTATTCCATAAACTAAGTAGGTGAATACCATAAACTAAGTAGGTGAATTTATTTTACAATAATTGTGTTCTAGAAATTATGAGGTGGTCGGAATATTTTGCATGCCAATATACATTCTATGTACAGAATGTATACTACATTTTATCTATTTATTTAATTTTGCAGTCGCTTAAACATGAAAAAATACTACGTTTAATACAAACGTTAAATTAACAAAATGTGTGATTTGGCATTGGTTAGTGTACGTCATTACGTAGAGTATAATAGGAATGAATACTAAGGAACACTGCAATAGATTTTTTAATTCGAAATCATTGTTAATTACAACATAAACTGACCGCAAATATGTACACAAATAAATGACAAAATCAATGTTTTCCTAGAGTTGATACTTTTCAAATTTGCCACCAGGCGTCGCCCACTTTGCGGTTCCTCGCCAATGGGGTATATCGTTTTAACCTTCCGCAACTAACATAGGTTTTCTGAACATTAAAGCTCATCGGTGTCAGAGACCGACATAAAAAAAAATTTACATTGACACACTTTCAAGCGTAGGGTTGTGTTTACTCCTTGAAGGAGTGAAATTAAACAAGTGAAAAATTATTATTTGTGAAAAACAAGTTTGTGAAAAACAATCTCAATTTTTCCACTGCTGATGTTTTGTACTTATCTTCACCTTTTAATTCTGTCAATTGGGTTACTAAATTATCAGCACTTTTTCGCATGTTCTTTCGTTAATATAAATATTTTTTCATCGAGTATGTCACGTCCAACATCGGTCTCTGAGACTAAATTTGCCAATAATTACATAATTACTTGACACTGAAGACGCAAACTAAAACTAAAAAGAGGCACCTGAATCAGGCAGCTACTGATGGCGACGAAGATACATATAAAGAACGATTGGGATGTAATCGTAAAGCTGTAAATGGTCCGTCTCACAGACCGAATGTTAGTCACGGAAGGTTAATAATTCATTATTGTTCACCCAATTTTGAAAAAATGTGAAAACGTTGAATTATCCTCGTCCATCTGTCCGTCCGTCCGTGCGACCGTGTGTACGGCCTTCTGTCCGTAAACACAACTCCTCAGTTATTATGTGAGGTAGAATGACAAATGAGCAAGCAATTTGATTTAACCCGACCTGTGGGATTTGTTCACCCTCTCGAAGGAGTACATTCGGGTGTAACAAGTCATTGGGGCGAGGTGTTTTGACCCGAGTTATACAGGGATCACCCCACCTCGCTCCAATGCCCCAGGCCATCCCTTTCCCCCCCATAGCACGCTGATGCGCGATGGGGGCACAACTATCGTAGCCAAATGCTCTTCACAATGGAACCCTGGGTAATAAGATTCCACTGTGGTATCCTAATCGAATGCAAAAAACTAGGCCCAGCGTGATGCGCTCTATGCCTTTATCTTCTTAATAACTTATCCGCGGTACTAAAAATTGCTTGCTTGGGCCCCGAGTCATCGTGCCGAGCCCCACTGAGCCCTGTTGGGCCCTGCTGGGCCCCGCCCGACGACTCGATGCTCTAATTTTTTTGTGTTTTTGGTTTTTTTAATTTTTTTGGGGGCTTTCGCCATTTTTTTTATTTTATATGAATTTTTTTGGGGGCTTAAGGCCCTTCTAATTTTCTAATATTTGCTTACCTTGGAGGTGGTCGTGGTACTTGGACTTCGTGGGTAACGCTATCTTCGGCACTTGTTTCGAGCTACGAACACACTACTATCACTTATCACTTTTAGTTTATCCTATAATTTGTTGTTTCGGGCGTCTGTGCTTCCATCGGTGGAACTCGTCGTATCTTAGCGTCTCTCGCAGTATGTAATTTGGGTGATGTTCTAATTCTGCGAATTTGACCCTTGCCTTGTCTGTCATGGTTTCTGTGACTCTCACCTGTTGGAGTTCTCTGAACAGGAATCTTTCAGCTACATATCTTGGGACTCTGACGGCCTCCCTCAAGCTGTTGTTATGGACTGCTTGGATCTTCTTCTTGTGTGTATTACATACGTGTCCCCATGCGAGAGACGCATAAGTTAATACCGGTAGGATTATACTATTTATCAATCTTAACCTTGTTTTGAGTGTTAGTTTACTTTTTCTGCCTGTGAGTCCTCTTAGATTCGCTCTTGCTATGTTGGCCTTCTGGACTGTGGCTTCTACGTGTTTTTGGAAGGTTAATCCTTTATCCATAATGACTCCTAGGTATTTGGCTTCGTTTTTCCACTCGATGGGCCTGTTCTGCACCCTCAATTGTTCCTCTGGCTGCTGTCTCCCTTTCTTGTATAGAACCGCTTGTGTTTTCTCTGAATTTATGGCTATCTTCCATTTGATACACCATGCTTCAATTTCTTCTAGTGCAGTTTGTAGGTTGGTCACTGCTATATCTGCGTTTCTATGCTTGGCCGCTATTGCTGTATCGTCGGCGTAGAGGCTCATGAGGGTACCTGGTGTTCTAGGTACATCTGCGGTGTATATCGTGTACAGCAGGGGTGACAAGACCGCTCCCTGTGGTACTCCAGCCTCCGGGATTCCGAGTTCGGACAGGACTTGTCCTATCCGAATCCTGAACCTCCGGCCGCCCAAGTACGACGAGATTAGCCTCGTCATCGCTCCGCTGTACCCGTAATCCCGCATTTTGAATAGGAGCCCCTTGTGCCAGACTCTGTCGAATGCCTTGCTTACATCCAGGAACGCTGCTCCAGTGTACTGCTTATCATTGAAACCGGCTGCTATGTACTCGGTTAGCCTGAGGACTTGTAGTTCGCTGGAGTGCTCTGCTCTAAATCCGAATTGAGCCTCTGGGATGATATTTAGTCGGGTTGTTTCCGCTTGCAGTCTGCTGAGGATGACTCTTTCCACTATCTTGCTGATCGCTGGAAGTAAGCTGATTGGCCTGTAGTTCTGTGGGAATGTGTGATTCTTGCCAGGTTTTGGAATCATGATGACACGGGCCTCTTTCCATCTGTTTGGGAATGTCTTGAATCTTAATATTGCGTTTATTATATTTGTGAAATACACTATAGCTTTTCTGGGCAAATATTTTAGGGCTCTGTTGGTTATTTCGTCGAGGCCAGGCGCTTTTCTCGGTGAACTATTTTTGATATGTTCATTGATTTCTTCCGGTGATGTTGGGGGGATGAAGTCCTCTGGGTCTTCTGGTCCTTCTTCTTGTTCTTCGACTTCTTCCAGGAAGTCGTCGTCTTCATCTTGGTGGAAGTTCAGTCTGCATTCATCTTCGAGTGTAGTCCTCATTGCCTCTGCTTTGTCTTCTATGGTGTATACCATGCCGTATCTTCCATGTAGTGGGGGGATGGGTTTCCTGTCGCTTCTCAACATTTTCTGGAGCTTCCAGACATTTCTCATGTTTGAGTCTTGTTCTTCCATCTCTTGTACAAAGTTGTCCCATTTTTCGCTACGGTGGAGTTTTAGGGCCGTTTGGACCTCCCTATTTAAAGTATTTGCCCAGGATTTATCTACTCTGTTTCTTGTTCTTTTTGCTGTTTTCTTTGCTCTATTTTTTTCCCTTATCAACTCTTGTGTTTCTTGTGGTATGTCTTTGAACCTTCCCATGAATATCTCGACATCTTCCTCTGTTGTGCTGTTTCTAATTGCCTCTTGGATGATATTTTCGAACTCTAGGACTTTTCCTTCTATTTCTTCTGGATTGTTTATTACTGGCACTATGTTTATTCCTTCACTTACTAACCTTTTGTAGTTAGTCCACTTTATTTTCTTTTTTGTTCTTTTTGGCGGGTTTGTCTCTTCCCATGTTCCGATTTCTAATAGGATGGGGTGGTGGTCAGTTGATCCTTCGTCCAGCGTGATTAATTCTGATTGCAGTCCTAGGTTTTTGGCTACAACTAAGTCGATGTGTGTCGGAAGTGCGTTTCCTGGGTAGTGGGTAGGTTCTTCTGGGCCCATTGCCATTGTGTCTTCGTTGTTTTCTATGTATCTGTTTAGTAGTCGTCCATTCCTGTTCGTAGCTCTGTCGTTCCAGTTGGGGGATCTTGCATTCAGGTCTCCTATTATGATCGATGGTTCGGCGATGTTTAGGAACGCATCTAGGTCATCGTCCATTAAAGGGTCTTGTGGTCTTACGTAGGCTGATGTAATCCTTATTGCGCCTTGCCTCATGTTAACTTCTATTGTTGTGGCTTCCATGTTGACCAGTGGTGGAGTAGTGTAACTGGTGTGTCTAATACCCTTCTTTACGAGGATGGCCGTTCCTCCTGATCTTCTAGTGAGGTCGTTCCTATATACGTCGTATCCAGGAAACTTTAGGTTGAAGTTGTTGGTCAGTTTTGTTTCCTGAATTGCTACGATGTCCATCTCGTATCTGTTGGCGAGTTCATCTAGTATGTTCTGATTTGTGGTTATGCCGCCCGGGTTCCAGGAGCCTATCCTCAAGTATCCCCTCTCTGCCATTAGTTCTGTGTCTGCCTGGTGCTGAGTATCACCTCTTGGACTACCTTAGTCACGATGTTTGTGACCATCCTGACTAGGTACTCTTCATCTGGGAGGGTTGGTCGGTTGGACGGTGTGTTGTTCTGCGCTGGTTGGTCTCCCTGCGTGGCTTGCGCGTAGGATACCCCGGTTGCCTGCTGTCTTCGGTTTGGTGGTGGTCGCTGTTGTGACCTCTGTGGTGGAGGCCTCCCCCAGGTTGGGCACCTAGGACATCCTCTGTAGTTGGCTGGGTGGCTTCCATTGCAGTTGGCACACGTTGCCTTGACTTCTCTGGCTCTCTGGCACTGCTTTGAGTGGTGTTCTTCGCCGCACTTCACACATCTCGGGTCCTTGTGACACGAGTTCTGGGCGTGATGGTACCCTTGGCAGTTGAAGCACTGCGTCGGTCCTGCTGCCTTGTGTAGGTCCTCTACCACAACTTTCATGTGGCACAGGTTCGTTACCCGCTTTGCTTTTTCCACGTCTTCCTGATCCAGTGTCATGACAAACATGGGTAGTGGCCTCCTTTTCCCTACTCTCGTAGACATGTTACGTGCTGTGTGGCAGGTTATTCCATATTGGTTTGCCATGTCTTCTTGGATTGCCTTCTCGGTGGTATTCGTGGGCAATCCTCGTAACACTAATTTTGGTTTCCTGTCTTCGTCGAGTGGAAAGGCTATCCATTGTAGCCTCTTTTTCTCTTTGGCGGCGTATGCTTCTGCATATTCCTCCACTATCCTTGTCATCTTTCTGTAGTCATCCGGGCTTTTAGCCTGGATGAGCGTCTCTCTGCCACTTCTGGAGATTTTGTTTGTGGTGATGATGCCTTTGCCCTGGGCTATGGTAAGAATAGCCCCTGTCTCGCTGACACTCTGTAACTTAATTACAGGCGGTTTTCTGTATGGTGTTACCTGGTTTTCAGGTAACACGGCTTCTTCGGCGTCTTCTTCGTTTTGGTTTGTTTCCATTGACACTGTATCAGTTTGACTGGAAGCGGCAAGCGCGTCCCTATCTGTGCTCGTGGATGGCACTGGTTCTTCGGGGAGGGGTAGCTGTACCTGGGGAGCTAGTTTCATGGCTTTTTCTTGGTTGGACGTCCATGTGGCGTCTTCCTCGTCGGTTAGTGTCACCAGGGGTGGAAACTCTTCCTTTCTCTTTTTCCTCTGTTGGGTGGACGCCTCCTTCGTCGAGGTGGTAGCCTTCTGGCTGGGTGGTCGAGTCTGCTCGGTGGTCATCTTTTTGGTGGCAGGCTGCTCTACTGGTGGTTTTTTGTCCGTCTTTTCGGGGTTTTTCTTCTCCGGTTTCTTTGCGAGTTGTTTCTGGAGAGCTATCAACTCGTCGAATCTGGCATCCATCTTTTCGCTCATTCGTCGAATCTCCGTATTCAGCTCTTTGATCTCTGCCTTCTGTTGTGCGATCACCTCTTCATATTTTTTGTTGTTTGCATCAACGTTTGCTGCAAATTCTTTCATCAGGGTTCTGAGTCGGTTGATTTCTTCGTTGGCCCTTGTCAGCTCGTCTTCGCTGGCGGCATCCTCTTCAACCCGCTGACGTTTGGTAGTGCCCCCGCCTTCGGCGCCTGGGACGTCTTCGTCCATGTTCTCGACTTCCTGGGTGGCCTCGATGTTCTGGGAATCCTCGACTTCCTGGGTGGCTTCGGTGACGTTCTCGGTGGTCTCGACGTTCTGCGTGGAGTCCTTGCCTTTTGACTTCTTTTTCTTTTTTCTTATTCTACGATTTTGGATCGTAAAACCGTCTTTTCCATCTTCCTGGTCGCTCGAGTGGTCATCACTGCTCTCTTCAGGGTGCTGTAACAGGAGGGACTCTTTAGAGTCTGCATATCTTGGCGGGGAAAGCGCCTTGGATCTGGGGGGTGACCGAGATCTGACTCGTGTCATCTTTGGTTGGGAGCGGTAACCTAACTTTTAGAAGAAGCCTTTTTTTTCAGCCGATTGGCCCGACACCACATCGACTTCAGGGTTGGCTCCCTGCACAACAGCGCGGTAGTTCTCGTACCTAGACAGAACTAGGTACGGGATCCTCTTGATTTTCTCAACTCTCTGACCTTAGGGGCCGGGGCTGCAAGATGTATTCTAAATAACTACACCTTGCAGTGTCGAGGCACAGTGTTTTAAACTGTACCCATTCCTAACGGAGGCACAGAGAGTATCCCGTAGCGGGCTCACGTCGAGCCCGCTATTGCTTATTCTGCTTTCCAACCCTTGTTTGCAATGTCTCAGAAAATTCAATGAAATCAAACTTCCTGAGTTTCACCACATCCAAGAGGTTGGCTTTTGCCTCTGCTTCCACGTCTTCGCGTCTAGCGAGAGCGAGCGCTCTAGTGTTGCTGTGCTTACATTCACAGCCGTACTAAGAAGTACGTTACACCAAAGCACTTCCCTCTCCTCGACTTGTTGCGCTGCTACTGCTGCTCGTCCGCACTCTGCACGTCTTGTCTCTTCGGCGGCTACCGAGAGACACTACTGATAGAATGACAAATGAGATGTCGAATGAAAGCTTATAACCCAAGGATGGTGTTAAAGATGAGATATTTAACCACGGACTTCCGGTTTTATAGTTGCAACCGGAAGTACCGTTTTAAACCCGCCGAAATATTATAAGCAATATATTATTCAAGGTTAGCAAGATAATATTTCGGCACTGAATGCATGAAAAATAGATTGCTAGGCGGCTTTTGGGGTCGCTAAATATGAATATGCCATTAGAACCGATCCCCCGGACCACCTGTTCAGATGTCCAAAGTCGCTGTTAAGGCGTGGCATTTATCATTTACCTTTCGTAAATCTAATTTGCTCGTGTAGAATTTCTGGGTGAAGGAATGTTTTCAATCTCTTATTCATTATACTGTGTAGTATCTTGCTAGTAATTGATATAAGAAAAATAGTTCTATAATTGTCGCATTTAAGGAAGCTGATTTTTTTATATATTGTCGTTATTGTAGACTTATTCCAGTCTTCACGCCATTGCTTGAAGTGCCATATTTGGTTATAGAGTAGATGAAAAGCCGGTTTTTTCTGTGGCTTTGAGCATTTCTGATGTTATCATATCTGTAACTGGTACTTAATTATATTTGAGCTTACTAATTGCCAGTCTTACTTCCCTTTTTTGTATATCAGGTTCTTCTTTCACCTCGTCAGGGATTTGGTTAACAAGTTCTTGGCGTTGTCACTATTATATGTTGTTCATCTTTATATTATGTGCCCCTGCAATACGATTTCCATATCTCTGCTATATCTTGTCTGTTTGTTCTCAGAGTTCAAATGTTGTCTTCAATGCCCAAGTCTTGGCTGTGAAGTTCTTGTTAAGTAGCGTATTTTTTAATATGTAGATCTCTTGTAGAATTACTCTGATCATGTCGCTTAATTTATTTGCACAGAGTATGATAGTACTGTTTTTTTGTCGGCCTTACATCTTTTTTATTACTTTACTGAGGTTTCCTCAACTAGATTTTTCCCTTTCACTATGTAAACCACGTTGAAAAAGATTTCGTCCATTCTCAATAATTTTAAGGGTTTCATGTGATATCCGTCGTTTCAGTTTCACAGGAATATTTATCTTTGTCTCACATATTTCTTGTGATGTTCCTTTACGAATAGCACTTTTACAATAAAGATTACAAAATATACGGTTGTCCTGACTTCGTTAAATTAAATTATACTAAAATGTTAAACAATGCAAATAGTCTTCGTTTATGCATTAATTACCTTGGTACAGCACATCCTACTAAGGATTCTCGTTCTGTTGGTTGCCGAAATTGTTCAGAAATTAACTGAATGGTTCCAAGAAGAGATAAATAAAACAGAAGAACACCACCTACACGACGGCAAAAATATCTGCAAAAGTTGGCGAAAAATCTACGGGATCCACGCTGCACAAGACCGATGATACAAACAAGGGAGGCCTATGTCCTCCAATGGTCTTAAACCTGGTTGTTATTATGTCAATAAAAAATTTTAAAATAAAACAATCATATATGTGTTACTTCTTTTATTATATACTCTCAACATTTTAGAGACGAACTTTATTTACACTTATAAATGAATATCATATAATAGGGCGTGTATATTATACCTATAACATCTTTTGTACATCAACATTAATATTTATTCGAATATAATAATTACAATAAGGAATATCACATTATGAGTTATCTCAAAAACGTAACTACTTAAAGATATACTTATAATTAACATTTATAAAGACATCCAATACCAGATTTAGTAGGGTGTATTTTAAAATTGAGTCAAATATTTAATAGTTATTGCCTACTCTGTTATTTTAAGACATTTTTTATATAATAAAAATTAGACAAATTTGAGTTCTTTATGACCAAAATAAAGGTCACATTAGTAACATTAACGTTTGAAAAAAAAAAAAAAACAAAAAAACGCGAATACTAAAAAATATAAGGCTTATAATATAAGACCTATATAAATTAATTGGGAAATTAAAGTTGAAACCAAACAGCTCTTTAATGGCGATGGCGCTCTTAAAATATAAGTGCCTGCCAAAATTGTATAATCTTATAAGACCAAAAGTAATGGAAATAAATTTGAAATATAACCAGAAGCAAAGAGATCATGATTCTCGAGGTTATATCGAGCGAGCTACGGAAATGTTTTTAATCGATTTCAAAGAAACAATTTTAGACGGACATAATATACAAAGAGTTCAAAAGTATCTAAATGTTCTTTCCATTTTATCAGAATAACACAGTCAAATCTGCTATTTAAAATTCCTAGACAAACTTAATTAAATTCATACAACCAACGTCATAGTAATAATTCTTAAGTTAATTATTTCAACATGTATATATTAAATATATTTTGCACAACAAGCATCATCAAAACATCATCACAACATCACGCAACAATCAGCAATGACAACAGAACAAAACGAGAAGTTGAAACGCGAAAAAGAGCGGGAAAGAGATCTTTCAATATCTAATGAAGTAAAAACGTCTCCCCTGAGGTGCAAAAATACAGATAACAGAATATACAGAAAGCCAAACATGGACGCTAACATTCGCATTGGCTATAGTAATTTTGTTGATGGCAGCTCGGAAAAGGGATACAGAGGATCTGTTAAACCATTCACTCAGGTTTCTAAGCTGTGATGTTCTTCTACGACCTGGCCATATTCTTCCGTCTACCTTACCTTGTGTTAACCTTTGGGTGTCGCATAACAAGATTAAGTTTGAGATTTCTTACTATTCTGACTCATTCCGTAACTTTTTTCTTCCGATGTAAAATAACTTCATTACGAACTCCACCGAACTTATTCGTAAGTTTCTTCGATACGCCCAGATTTTAAAGGCTTCCAGTTTCTGGAGAAGTGGATCCGTTAAAGTCCGACCTTCCACACGATACAAAAAAGTAGAGAACACATAACATCTCACTAATCTAATTTTCTGACTTAAAGTAATATTGTTTACGCATAACAGTGTCTTTATACTTATTAAATAATGCAGCTATGACTTTCTCTATACTTATCCTAATTTCTTTGCTCATGTCCCAGTTCTCATTTAGATTATAACCAGGATAGGTGATACTATTAGTTCTGTCCAATTGTTCCCCATCAAACTGTTACTACTTCCGGCTGTATTGGCGTTTTAATGACAACCATCATCTTTGTATTTGCGTTATGGAAAAAATTGAATACCAATACTGATTAGAGCAATCAAAAGTATGTACAGAATGGAAATAATACTTTTTGTCTATAATCAGCAAATCAGCTTCTTCTTCTTTCTATAACCTGTACGATTATCGAACGTTGGCGATCATATTGGCAATCATAACTTTGTTTACGGCAGCTCTAAACAGACTAGCTTATATCAGCTTACAATCAGCTTAAAATTCAAAATTCTGAAGGTGAAATAAAAAGATCTATACAAAACTTACAAACTACCTATATCTATTGCGTATGATTTTCAAAATGATAATATCTACAAAAGAGACGAAAATTATATCGTTGGAAGCTGCCTACACTATATGCCCAAAAACAACTTTTCTCGACCATCCTTACTGTATTACTTTTTTCAATTTAAAAATTTGTAGTGGTACTTTCATTGAAAGGCCACTTCTTCATGAAATTTGAATTAAATTTGCATCTGATTTAAAATACTCCCTTTTTCTTAGGTCCTAAAGAATTGTTAAGGGGGTAGGCGCAAAATCTTGGTGCAATGCTATTTAAATGAATTCATTTATTTAGAATCCTGAGAAAACTGATACATATATTTTTTTAAATTAAAACAAAAAATAAAAGATTACATTATTACCGATGGCCGAAATTCCCTTAAAATAAACAAAAAGTGTCTTTTGAATAAAATACTTGAAGTTAAAAGTCACACTAAATTTTCTCTTTTTTTCACCCCTCTAACTTAACCTAATTAAAATAAACATTATAGAAGCTTGCAGTGACTTTCTGCCCTTGATAATAATGTAATCTTTCATAATTCTAAAAATAAATAAATGTATTTAACTAGCATTGGACCAAGATTTTGGGCCCTCCCCATTAATAACAAAACAGTTTTTTACCACATTTATCTCTTCTTATATTTGAAATATTTGATATATATCTTATACTTAAGATTATTTAAAGTTAATCATATTTTTTACAGGAGAAATATTACATTCAATTTGTCGCACCTTGCGATTCGCTTGTGATTATCATACAGGGTGTCAAAATGTCATTTAACAATAAACACTTACTCACTAGCTATGTACAAGTTGCAGGTTTTATTAACTGGGTCTTATAATTCTATGTAATACTGTATGTTTAACTATTTTAGAAAATATAAATATGTACTTCCAACTTAAGAATTAAACATCTCAATACCCTGTATATTTATTATTAAGCTAATTATAAGACTATATTACGAAGAAAAGTTAAGAATTTTGTATGTTACAAAATAGTTTGTAATCAAAAGTATCAATATAATTTAAAAACAATTGGTATATTATGTACAAATATCCTGTTGGCTATGTTTTTTCAATAATTTTGAAGCGTTGTACTTCAGTTGAACGCGTTAGTTCAAAGAGTAAAGATCCGTTTAAACTGCATTGTGCACGAAGTGGTTTTGCGATATTGCCAGATAAAATCGTCGAATAGTTGTTTATTTAAAATTTAATATCTTTTAATAAACATGAATATTACAAGTAAGTACCGTGAAAAATAGGACACTAAGTGCATAATCCCGTAATAGTCTAGGCGTCAGAAAACAAACACGAAAAACTAAGGTTTTAGAAATATAAATATAAGGAAGTTGCTTTTATTTATTACTATTTTTACAAACATTTTCTCTCATGTATTTGCATTGAAATATACAAGAAATCTCCGCATTTTTACAACTACATAAGTTTCTAGAGCAATTTTTACAGTTACATGGTAGTAGAGCTCTTGGATGCAGCAAAATTAAAACTTTTTGGGGCTTCATGGGGCTCATTATCTATATTATGCAATCCATATAAAACTGGCTCTAGTTCTTTAGCCGCATTATCCTTTTATATTCAGTGATGAGTCATGGTGCTGAAAATGCGAAATAGAAGAAGAGACTACCATACACAAATACACATCGTATGTTATTGTAATATGCTAAGCGATCTGAGAAAGGAATGGTGGTAGGAGAACCCAAGCGGGGATTGTTGCAGTTACTCGAGCGCGCCAGATTATTACATGGGGAGAAACCTTGTACCCTAAAAATGTACCTCTACCATATATTGGCTCTTAATGCAGGGGAGTTCGTTTAGGGCGGGCCGAAAAAAAAATCTATCCTTAGAAAAACTCGAAATCGTCAGGTTAAGAGAAGGTAAATTAAGTACAAGCAAACAGTGTATATTTAAAAAATCTGTCGATTTGATCGGGGCGTAAGGAAATGGGTCTCGAGTTTCAAAGTGGGAAACGAGTCCCAAATTTTCACAACAAAAAAGCGAATATTGAGCAAAATAATTGACAGATCGAAAAACTAAAAAATATGTACTCAATATTTTTCAAAAATCTATCGAATTATACCAAACACGACTTCCCATGGAGAGGGGTGGGGGTTACTTTAAAAATTTAAATGGGAGCCCCCATTTTTATTGCAGATTTGGATTCCTTACTTAAAAAAGTAACTTTTATTCGAGACATTTTTTCGAATTATGGATATATGGCGCCATAATCTAAAAAAGCGATTGTTGAAAATGGAAAACTAAATTAAAAATGGATAAGTCCCCACTAAAATGGAAAACTTTACTTAACTTCTTTTGGTTTTAGGACCTACTCTTCACAACCCAATAGGTCTCCAAAGCGCTCGAGTGACTGCACATTTAGCATACTTTGCTCCCCTACCATTGACTGATTAACTGAGAATTGAACTAGGAGAGGTTTTAAAACTACAAATTAAGAAATTGTTGATCTTCGTTGGGCGCGGCCGAAAATAGCAACAGCTCTACCTTATCGATAATAGAGAGTTTTTAAGCCCCTTAGTTCGGCAACGTTAAACGTTATACGCTATTCCGCTCATGCGCATTAACTGAAAAATAACGTATTACTTTATTAGCGGATAAGGTATCCCCTTATTTAGGTAGAAATAAGGTTCACGTTATTAAGGGATTACGTATTTGTAAGATTGCCAAATGTCATATATCTAAATCACAAAAAACGAAAAAAAAGGTCATATGAGCTGAACCAAAGACAACTAGAATAAAAAATATAGTAACGATGTATAAAATTGTAATCAAAATTTGTTTTTCTCAAAAACTATCAGGTTATAAACATATTATATAATTGAATATAACCTGCTTGGCAACCCTGGTAGAATAATTCTAAATTACACCATTTCTTGAGAAATCTGACACTTGATTAAA